>NC_057794.1:14946906-14997084 GCF_018294505.1 Triticum aestivum
CCTTGGGCCCGACGGGCCGGCGGGTGTGGCGGCGGCGGGAGGCCACGTGGCGCGCTGCCACTGGTGCGGGGGCGGCGGCGCGGAGTGTCCGCCCCGGGCGGACAATGTCCGGCGGCGCGCGAGGAGACTTTTAGGGTTAGAAGAGGAGGGGATCCGGGATATTTCGAGGGGGACCTATTTATAGGCATAGGAGGAGCTAGGAGAGTCCAAATGAGGTGCGGTTTTCGGCCACGCGATCGTGATCGAACGCTCTAGATGACGGAGCAGAGTTAGATTGGTTTTGGGCCAAATTGGAGGGGTGTTGGGCTGCAACACACACGAGGCCTTTTCGGTCCCTCGGTTAACCGTTTGAGTATCAAACGAAGTCCAAATGGTATGAAATTTGACAGGCGGTCTACCGGTAGTAAACCAAGGCCGCTTGGCAAGTCTCGGTCCAATCCGGAAATGTTTAACCCCCACACACGAAAGAAAGCTAGAAATGACCACCGGAGGAGAACGAAGCGCCGGAATGCAAAACGGACAATGGGGAAAATGCTCGAATGCATGAGACGAAAACGTTTGCAGATGCAATGCTTATGATGACATGATATGAGATGCATGACAAGGACAACAACACACGGAGACAAAAATCCGAACCCGAGAAAATAAATATAACTTAACGCCGGAAACGGCAAGAGTTGGAGTACAAATTGGGAAAGTTACATCCGGGGTGTTACACAGGGCTGCATCCACAAAGGAACAATTTGCTCCGGAGTCAATCAACACAAGAATGCTACGCTTGCCAATTAGTCCATGGATGCGCATAGTCCGTCGTCTCACTGCTGTTTTGTTGGCGATGTCACTTGCCAGTAGCATGACTTCATCGTCCGAGCTAGAATCTGACAAGTGTTGCGGATCAGGCGGATAATCCAGCTGCAAGACCTCCAGGAGTTCTTCCATGACATGTATGGGCACTTTGTCTGGGCACTTGTGACCTCTCGCCCATGGTTCTCCAGCTGGGGCAGTACTATCACTCCCACCAGCGATACTACCGCTAGGTATTGCGTGCATAGGTGAAACATCGGTGGTGGAGTAGAGCAGCGCGGTAATACCGCCCACTACTACCCTCTACCCTCTACCCTTTACTTTCACTCTCCATTTCATTAAATCATAAACAGTTTTTGAAATCATGAATATTTTTTTAAACTTGCGCACATATTTGAAATCATGAAAAAAATCAAATTCATGAACACTTTTTACATGTTTTTTAACATTTTCTAAAATCAAGAATAATTTTTACAATTCGTGAACATTTTATACTATTTGCAAACATTTTTTGAAAATTCAGAACCTGTTTCTTGAGTTGGCGAACATTTCTAGATTTGACAAACATTTTTTTGGAAATTGGTGGAACAATTCTTGAAATTTACGAATATTTATTAGATTTAATAAGTAATTTTTGAAATGTATGATCATTTTTTGAATCAGCGAATATTTTATAAATCAACAATTTTTGAATTTTTAGGATATTTTCCATTCTTGTTGAATTCGCCAAATTTTGTAAATTTCATTAACAGTTTCTAATACACAAACTAATGAAAAAATCATAAACATTTTTTATTTCCCAAACATTTGTTTTCAAAATTTCAAATTTTTTTTTATAAGCAAACATTTTTTTTACAAAATCATAAACATTTTTTGAATTCACAAACATTTATGATTTATTAAAAAATATTTTAAAATTCTTATTTAAAAAAATTGGAACCTTTTTGAAGTCCCAAATTATTTAAATTAGAAAGAAAGAAAAATGGAAAATAAAAATAGAAATAGAAAACGAAATTTAAAAAACAGGCTGCCTGGACATGGGCCGGACAAAACGGGCGCGCTGCGGCGCTAATATTTTGCAATTTTTGGTGCAATTTTCATGACGTACCGCCACAGTCAATAGATCTTTATCATTAGGTGGAGATCGGGTAGCCAAATTTAGGTCACTTAAACTTTTGGTCGCCATGGAGTTTCGGATCTGGTATTGGAGCCTTTTGTGGCAAAAAGAATCCAAGAGATTCAATTTTTAGGTATTGAACTCATTTTTTAGTCTGATGTTGGATATGCTCTTACTGTAGTGGAATATTTGTATATTTTTATTATTTTGCTCTATGAAGTTATCTTGGCATCCATGTAAAAATCTATCCAATGAGGCGGGACTAGTGAAAAGTCATTTCATATTTTGAATTATGAAATCGCAGCTACTGAGTGAATATGACTGACTAGCAAAGACTTTGTCTAAAAAACTGATTTGTGAAGAGTTGGGACTAGTTAAAGAATTCGTTTCAAATTTTTGATTTTGGTTGTGCCCCTAATTTTTTGTGCCGCTAATTTTACTAATTGAGGTTTAATCGCATTTATCAGTTAAGAGCAACTCCAACACCGACTCAGACCACGAAAAATAAGCAAAATTAAACATAAATGGACGGTCAACCTGCCGGCCAAAGTACACTTAAATAGGTTTGCGCCGTCAGCGAGCTGCCCTAGGCGTCATTGTCATCGTCCTCCTCCCGGGGTTGGTGAGGTCGATGAATGTCAGTGCCGGCCCAACCCAGGGGAAGGCGGTTTCCACGCAGCACGCGCCGCCTCCTCCGCCGCCTGTCCCGCCGGCGGAGGCTGTCCTAGTGGTGGCGGCTACACTGCCGCTGCATGGGTTCGCTCCTCCTCCCTCTCCAAGCGCTCCTCCTTCGCCTCCCGCGCCAGGTGGCCCTCTAGCTCCATCTGCCGCTCGTCGTCGGCGCGCCTTCCATTGTTGGAGGTAGGCGGCTTCCTGCTTCGGCGTCGCCCCGCGCCAGGTGGCCCTCTAGCTCCATCTGCCGCTCGTCGTCGGCGCGCCTTCCATTGTTGGAGGTAGGCGGCTTCCTGCTTCGGCGTCGCCCCGCGCCAGACGGGCAGCGCGCTGATCCACTCGCGGAGCACGCCGGTCCACTAGTAGATCTCCGGCTGGCGTTCAACGGGCTGCAACTCGTGGAGGAACACAGACTGTGGTGGCGAATGGGGATGACGCATTCGCCGGCCGCTGACAGCGCAAGGGCCTCCTCCATGCCGACCCAGCGCGCATCCTCCTCATGCTGGCTCTCCGCCAGGGTGCGCTGCATGGCGGCCTTCAACGCGGCCTGGTAGGTCACCTCTGCTTCCTCCTCCTCCGGCAGGACGTCTGGTGGCAGTGTGGGCACGACATAGTCGACATTGACGCCGCAACGGCGCTCCTCCTTGTACTCTAGCGCAAACCAACGCTCCCAGTTTGGGGAGTCTGGTGCGTAGGCACGCATCACGCGTTGGTCCGGCGTGAGGAGCTCGCGTCGCCGGTGAACCTCCTCGGCGTGCGCCCTCGCCGTGTGTGACACCACCGGAATGTGGATCCTTTGCGGGTCCAGATGCCAGCCATGCGGCAAGCTGACATCTGGGTACTGCAAGGGGCAACGGTACTGCCAGTGCCACCGTGCTTGGTAGATTGGTATGTACAGCCGTTCCCGCTCCCGCGGTGGCGAGCCACGTCGAGCCGGCGGTAAAGGTGAAGAAGGCGTGTCGGAAGAGCTCGTGCCGGCACCGCACCTGCCCTTCCCCTATCGTTGAAGAACCCCATGGCCGGCTGGCTTGCTTGCTGGCTCGCTGGTTAGGGTTTCTGGTCGCCGGCGAGGGGAGCAGGTGTTGCTAGATGTGGACCGACGATGGAAATGGATGAGGCCGGCCCCGCTGCACGCTGGCATTAAAAAGGACGAGCACGCGGCGCTTCCACGCACTGCTAGGCGGGCCAAAGTAGGTGGGCGCATTTACTATGACCGCATGTGGTGGTTGGCCGGCCGCCATGTGGGGCCTCGGCGGGCAACAAGGGGACGAGCGGCGGACATGTTTTTTAATGGGTCGACGCATTAGGCCAACAGTTTTGTTCACGGCGACCCAAACAAATGTTGGCGGACGAAATGGGTCGTCGTGTTGGAGTTGCTCTAAGTACACTAGTAACTGCACTATTGTTGGAGTTGCTCTAAGTACACTAGTAACTGCACTATACTTGTAATGAACTGATAAGTCCATACGTTCACGTTCAGTTCCAAAATTTCAATTTCGCAAAAAGAAAGCATCGACTGCCATAGAAATAAGTTACCACCTACCAAATGTTTGCATGGGGAGGAGGTGTAAATGCGTCAAGCCTGGCCGGTGCACTGACCAACTGAGAAAGAGAAGAGTAATTGCAGCGAAGAGCGGCGCACGAGCCAAGCAGTAGTACTGAGTACTGTTCGGAGGGAGTCTGCAATTATTTCCTCTCCTCTCTTGACTGCTGTTCTGTTCTGGATCTTCCTCCTCTGCTCCCCGTGGTCTCTTCCTCTCGTCTCAGTCTCCTCCAACCTCGCAGCTCGCCCCTGCCAGAGACCTGTGGAGGTACATTTCCTGTTGATTTTTTTTTGCAGCTAAACTAGCAATGCTTGGATCTAATGCTTGAGAGCCTGATTTGTGTTGGTTAAATCCAGGGGTGGCAGTGGAACCGTGGAGTTTCCAGTTATTCAGAGCACCATGCATCCAATCCACTAACTCACCCGGCTAGCCTGGTAATTTGGTCTCATCTTTCTTCTATTCTGCTCTACTGAAATCTTTCTCAACCACAGCTACTTATTAATCTGCTGATTTCTTCTTGTTCTTCCAGATCGAGTGAAGATCAAAGGGGATTTTGATTGCTGCCGCCGCCGTCGCCGGAGAGAGAGAGAGAGAGAGAGAGAGAGATCCGCCACCGTGTTGTCCCCTCTGCCTCTGGTGATCCTTGCTGCCGCCGCTGAGTTTTAGTTTGCAACCTCAGAGCTAAAGTAGAGCAGAATAGTAAGAAAGATGGGATAAAATTTCCTCTCTTCACTTGCTGTTGTTGGTCTTCCTCTGCTCCCCATCTCCAGTAAGTGCTGCTCCAAGCCCCGAGCTCGCCCCTGCAAACTGACAGCCAGAGACATGTGGAGGTATATATATATTTCCTGTTGATTTGTTTCCAGCTACAGTAGCAATGCTTGGATCTAAAAACTGATTACTTCTCCTGCTTGAGAGTCTCATCCATTTGTGTTTGTTGAATCCAGGGTGGCAGTGGAAATGGAATAGCTAGCAAGAACCATCGATCGAATCCTGGTAATTTACCCCACAAAAAAAGAAGAAGAATCCTGGTAATTTAGTCTCATCTTTTTTTTTTTTGATGGTGAGTCTCATCTTTCTTCTATTCTGTCTTCCTCATCCACAGGTTCTTGTTAATCTGCTGATTTGCTAGATTATAACCATCACGCATCTGCCCTCTGGTGCGCCGCCGCCGCTTCCGCTTCAGCTTCGTTGTCCCCTCCGCCGCGACCATCAGCTGTGTTCTGCTCTGCCGTGAAGCATCAAGGTGGGTTTGGTCTGACAACTCAGTTCCCTGTCAAGCTGCTTGCATTGCGTTACAAATCCCTCCATTCATCGATTTGCAGGTGTCGGACTGATTGGTCCGGAGAGCCGCTCCTCCTCCTGCTCTCATGGAGCTCGTCACGGGTGCCATGGGCAGCCTGCTCCCCAAGCTGGGCAAGCTGCTCCTGGAGGAGTACAAGCTGCACAAGGGCGTCAAGGAAAATATCGAGGACCTCCGGAAGGAGCTTGAGAGCATGAACGCTGCCCTCGTCAAGATTGATGAGGTGCCGCGGGACCAGCTGGACAGACAAGACAAGCTCTGGGCCGATGATGTCAGAGATCTCTCCTACAAGATTGAGGATGTCGTCGACAAGTTCCTCGTGCACGTCGACCGCATTCAGCCCGACGACACCACCAATGGATTCAAGGGTCTCATGAATAGGACGGCCGAGTTGTTCAAGAAAGGCAAGGATCGGAATCGGATAGGTCACGCGATGAAGGGCATCCAGGAGGAACTTCAGAAGGTAGCTGCTAGGCGTGACAGGAACAAGGTAGTTGTCCCTAATCCTACGGAACCAATTGCTATCGATCCTTGTCTTCGAGCTTTGTACACAGAAGCAGCAGAGCTAGTTGGCATATATGGCAAGAGGGATCAGGAACTCATGAGTTTGCTATCCTTGGAGGGCGATGATGCCTCTAACAAGAGACTGAAGAAGGTCTCCATTGTTGGATTTGGAGGGTTGGGCAAGACCACTCTTGCTAGAGCAGTATACGGCAAGATTAAAGGTGATTTCGATTGTCGGGCATTTGTCCCCGTCGGCCGGAACCCCGACATCAAGAAGGTTTTTAGGGATATCCTCATTGATCTCGGAAAATCTCACTCAGATGTTGCCATGTTGGATGAAAGGCAGCTTATCGACAAGCTTCATGAATTCCTGGAGAACAAGAGGTACGCGTCACTTCCAGCTGAAACAACAATACTTTGATAGGTTCGTTTCCTATGCTAGTTGTCCAACACTATTATGATAAATACATTGTAACCATCACAGAGAAGGCTGCTTCAGAATAATTTTTCATTCAGGTCAGTTTCAAGACTGTATAAGCATTCATCTGAATAAGTAGTAAACTACTTCTCGTTGCATTAGTTGCGGTGGCTTAACTTTAATGCCATTGGTCTAGGAAATCCATCTCAGCATTTATACATTTCATCAGAGATATAAGTAATGAGCATAATAACAGTTGTACTCGATAATACACCAAAATGTAAAGGGAAGAACTCACTTAGTTCTTTCTTTATCCTAACCCACCCCATTAAAACAAAGATCAAATGGTGCATCGTGCACCAAAGGCTACCCTTTTTCTCTTAATACACCAAGAAGTTAAATTTGCTCTTTGATATCACATTCTATTTCCCCTTTTCGCCTTGTTTAGAAACTTACTATCAGCAGAATATACTCGAAAGGATAATGTCATGTAAAATTTGAGTCTCCGGGAGGTTCATCAGAAGCCATACAGTATATTTGAAATAGATCTACCTAACCATTGTAATATTTGAAATGTAGTACTCCATCAGATCCAAAATAAGTGTCGTGCTTTTAGTTCAAACACTTATTTTGGATCCGATGGAGTAACAAATTAATTGTACTCTATCTATGTCACTGCTGCAGCAATTTTCTCTTCATGTTTTACTCCGTTGAATCTTAAATTTGTATTCATTTTATTCATCATCTGATTGGCAGTTCATAATGCACAGTTCTCAGATTGTCGAGATTGAGACGCCTGATTCTTATTAGTTTGTTTCTGAATATGTGCACTTATAGATGTATAGTTCCACCCATATATTCATATGGCCCTCAGCTTTGTGATGTGTATAGACCTTAAACTGATACTAATGTAGGTATCTGGTCATAATTGATGATATATGGGATGAAAAATTGTAGGAAGGCATCAACTTGGCTTTCTCTAACAGGAATAATCAAGGCAGTCGGCTAATCACCACAACCCGCATTGTCAGTGTCTCCAATTCATGTTGCTCGTCGGCTAATGATTCGATTTATCAAATGAAACCTCTTTCTACTGATGATTCCAGAAGGCTCTTCCATCAGAGAATATTTCCCGACAAGAGTGGATGTCCAAATGAATTTGAACAAGTGTCTAAAGATATATTGAAAAAATGTGGTGGGGTACCACTAGCCATCATTACTATTGCTAGTGCTTTGGCTAGTGGACAGCACGTGAAGCCAAAGCGTGAGTGGGATGTTCTGCTCCAATCCCTTGGCTCTGGACTAACAGAAGATAATAGTTTAGAGGAGATGCGGAGAATACTCTCGTTCAGCTATTATAATCTACCGTCCCATCTGAAAACTTGTCTACTATACCTATGTATATATCCAGAAGATAGCACGATTTTTAGAGATAGACTGATACGGAAGTGGGTGGCCGAAGGATTTGTCCACCATGGAGATCAAGGGACCAGCCTGTTTTTGGTCAGATTAAACTACTTCAACCAGCTCATTAATAGAAGTATGATCCAGCCAATATATGATGAACTAGGCCAGGTATATGCTTGCTGTGTACATGATATGGTTCCGGACCTTATCTGCAACTTGTCACGTGAAGCAAAGTTTGTTAATGTATTGGATGGCACTGGGAATAGCATATCTTCACAAAGTAATGTCCGCCGTTTGTCCCTTCAGAATAAAATGGAAGATCATCAAGCCAAGCCTCTCACAAATATCATGAGTATGTCACGAGTGAGGTCAATTACCATCTTTCCACCTGCTGTTAGTATCATGCCAAGTCTGTCAATGTTTGAAGTTTTGCGTGTACTTGATCTGTCGCATTGTAATCTGGGAGAAAGTAGCAGCCTGCAGCTTAACCTCAAGGGTGTTGGACACTTAATTCACCTAAGGTAACTTGGTCTATCAGGTACCACAATTAGTAAACTCCCGGCTGAGATAGGAAACCTGCAGTTTTTGGAGGTGTTGGATCTTGGAAGCAATTATGAGCTAGATGAATTACCTTCCACTCTTTGGAAGTTGAGAAGATTAATCTACCTAAATGTTTTTTCCAAGGTGGTTCCAACTCCTGGTGTGTTGCAGAATCTGACATCCATTGAAGTGTTGAGGGGGATCTTGGTCTCTCTGAACATTATTGCACTAGAGCTTGGCAACCTGGCAAGGCTGAGGGAGCTTAAGGTTTACTTCAAGGATGGTAGTTTCGATTTGTATGAAGGTTTCGTGAAGTCTCTGTGCAACCTACATCACATCGAAATTCTAATTATTGGTAACAATTCTGAAGAAACATCTTTTGAACTGATGGATCTCTTGGGAGAACGCTGGGTGCCTCCTGTACATCTCCGCAAATTTGTGTCTAGGATGCCTAGCCAACTCTCTGCACTGCGAGGGTGGATAAAGAGAGACCCCTCGCATCTCTCGAACCTCTCTGAGTTAATCCTTATGCGAGTGAAGGAAGTGCAGCAGGAGGACGTGGAAATCATTGGGGGGTTGCTGTCCCATCGCCGTCTCTACATAAGGAGCACCCACCAAACACAGCGGCTGCTAGTCATCCGTGCAGATGGGTTCCGCTGTATGGTATGGTTTGAGTTGGATTGTGGATCAGCAGAGCAAATTAAGTTTGAACCAGGAGCTTTGCCGAGGGCGGAAGCAGTTGCGTTCAGCCTGGGTGTGCGGGTGGCGAAAGAGGACGGAAACTGTGGTTTCGACTTGGGCCTGCAGGGGAACCTGCTCTCCCTTCGGCGGCATGTCAGGGTTTGGATGTATTGTGGTGGAGCGAGGGTTGGGGAGGCAAAGGAAGCGGAGGCTGCGGTGAGGCACGTGCTCGAAGCCCATCCCAACCATCCCCCGATTTATATTCGGATGATCCTGGATATAGCAGAAGGTACTCACGCTGCATCTAAGTAATTACTTGTGCACTTACGTATGTGTTTTTTTCTCAATGACGGACTGACCTTATTACTTTCTGCATTGATTCTGATCTCTGAATCTACCAAGATGCTCATGATGACGATTTGTGTGAGGACTGATTTCTGTTCCAGAGCGACTCACATTGCATCAGATGTGCTCTCAGGTATGTAGCAGATATTTGCCTATTATGTTTTCCATCTTTCTCTGACGTCTAGAGCTCAGCTTGTCGTTTTATTGACCAACTAGGCTATAGTGATCTAGATGGAAAACAAGGAATCATAATTGCTTGAAAAATATTTTCCCTATGGATATTAGATGTTTTTTTGGTCTATCTTGCAGAGAAGAATTGCACGGCATGCAGGTAGCAGGGGCCCGGGACGGTGGGGTTACTTCTGGTGGCATCGGAGATGAATGTTTCACAAACATTTTTGGGTGGGTGCTGGCCGTGCAAAGATTTCGAACTTTGCTGGAAGTTGTGTGATGAACTTCTTTTAAATGGCAGTCACTTGCAGAAAGAGATATTGCTTGGTTTTGTAATGAATAAGTAAGGGTGAAATGGTCCTTACAAGGATAGCTTTGCTTTGCTTTAGTTGAGGGCCATCGTTGCTCCTCTGTTTTGCATGTTGTTACATGGGAGGGCTAGCCCATGACATGCTGGTGTTTTCTGTTTTTAAGCTGAACCGGATAAACCTGAGGGTGTATTATCAGTTTCGTGATCAATGAAATCTGAGCTCTTTAATTCAAAAATAAAAAGTGTGGTTTACTGTTGGAACTGTTACATAAAAACTACTCCCTTCGTCCGGAATTACTAGAATTTACTAGTTTTACCATTTCAGTGTGTATTATCTAGAGACGTCCATTTCAGCGTCACATAATTCCGGACAGAGGTGGTAGTATTTACTTGTTTTACCAATATGTTTCTATTACATACAAATGGGAAGTGTGCTTCCAACTACACGTACTATTTTTAAAGTGTGCTTCCAACTAACAAGCATGTGTACCCCATGGCTGCAAATTATTTTCATATGTTTGAAAGCTCCGTCTCAAAGCCAAATGAAGCCTAATCCGACGGTGACAGAAAGGGCTATATATTTGTGCCGATTTAACTGGATCATTCTCCATAGTTTTTCATTTTCTCTATATGTATTCTAGTCGGTTTCAGCTCTAGCCTACACATAGTTAAATCAGAAGAGGTAAAAGTCGAACAAAAGAAGCATGAGGGCCGACATGGGAAGAAGAGGACATGTGCGGTGCTGGCCTCCTAAGAGCAACTCCAACTGCTCCTGCAAAATCTCCCCGTAAAAGAGGTTTCAAGGGAGGATAGTATAATTTATGGAAAGTTGTTTTTCTTCTATTTTTAGATAAACAATGGCCTAGGACCCACATGTCATTGATATGTGTGCCGGTGGCCCGTCATGATGGCAGCACGGCGAGGCGGTGTACCAGCAGGCATCACCGATAGCGTAGTGAGGCGGTGACCCGACGTGGAGGCGTTGGTGCACTGGCGAAACGGGGCGACCGCGCGAGCACGGCGATGCATGGCGGCAGCGGCTCACGGGAGCGGAAGCACGTGGCGGCGGCGACGTACATCATCTGCTTCTTTAAAATCTATCTTTCAAAGATTCACTAAAATATCAGTTCACCGGTCTTTTATATGTCTTGTCCGGAAAGAGGACTTAATGATTATTATTCCGACGGAATTAGAAGTAAAAAAAAAATTGTGTCCCACTTATCCGCCTTTCAAAAAATGGGGGACGTCAGGCAAGAAATGAGTCTTGGGGGCTGATTTGGTGAATGCCCTAAGCTTGTGGGGACAACATTGCTTTTAGATGTGTCCATGATCAAAATAAATGATTATGTTGGGGCTGTGTTTCTTAAACAGGTTTATGAGAAATTTAAATTTATGAATGCAAGTTTTGGATATGATCTCAAAATGCTTATTCCAATGGCAAAAAGCATGACCCCCTTTAAGATTTTTTTCATTCCCATGTTGATGTGCAAATTTGAATCACACAAGACTGTTGATGTGCAAATTTGAATTACACAAGAGTATGGACAGTTCATCGCCACCATTTTAGCTCAGTTACTTTCTTTGAGCCTGCCCTCCTACTCTGCCCTAGAATTACCATTGCCATAGTATATTTAATGCATAACAAAATGTATATGAAATAGTTTAATGCCAAAATAAAAAAATGTTGAACATTCTATCTGATATGCATAGCCTACACGTGCTCCTACCATTCGAGCTACATCCAAATTTATTTGCAAGGTTTTAAAATCAAGCAATAAACAGTAACTAGCATTACATCACACAACAGTATACTTCATATCCTACAGATATGAGTTATGCTAGGCAGTAAATACCAAACACCAGGAATCATGGTGGAAGAAAAAACTTACAAGAACATAAACTAACTCATGCATATCATCATCATGGATTAGATTACAGAAGGCACACTCCATCAATACAAGGGAACTGTTCAACAGTTCAGGAAAGCTGATACTAATAACTTCAGCTTAAACTGCAGAAAAGAGTTTTATCTTACAACAACAGCAAGCCATCATCATGGTTTGTTTGTTTCTGTCGACACGAGACACACAACAGCAAGCCTTCAATCTAAAAGCGCATGTCAGTTTGCGGATAGTCCTTGTGTACAATGTTGTCGGCTCTCACCAGGATCTCTCAAAATCTTGGATGTTCTTTCTTGCAACAAGAGTGTTGTTTGTGTTGGGCTCAAGCCCCATACATAGGACATACCTTCGCGCGCTATGAATATCCATGATTGGGATTATTCCTCCTACAATATACTCCCTCCGTTTGGAATTACTCGTCCAAGAAATGAATGTATCTAGATGTATTTTAGTTGTAGATACATTCATTTTTGTGACAAGTAATTTCGAACGGAGGAAGTATAGTAGAACTAGACAAGCATGGTAATTCTCATGCATGTAGTAGCTAGCTTAACATGTACGGCAGCAACGTGACCAGACATGCCTGACAAGACGTGCCTCCATATTAGCAGACAAATAAGGACTAAATGATTATTTTGTCAAACAACAATGGGCAACCTTGCACATGCATGCTTCCTGCTAGTAGTATCATCTCAGATTGTACACTACTGATTTAGCATAGACGGAAGTATGGTTCAAAGAACTGGCGCTGCAGGCGCCGTGCATACATGTAGAAGCTGAACACTATCATTGTGAGTTTCCTTCTTTTGCTGGTGTTGTCGCTGTGCAATTCCTGTATTGTACTGTTCACAAGAATACAAGATATTTGTCCAGATGGAATCAAGGCAACCGCTGCCGAATTCTTGCCTTCAATACTGCAAGGACAAGCAGAATGACAACATCTTTTCAAAAAAAAATTGTGGCCGTTTACTCGATTTGCCTGTACTTGTACTCTCGTGTTGACTGCTGATTATTTTTGCAGTAGTAGTTACAGGAGCTTACAACTAATGTCTGTGCAGTGCTTACAAGTAGTGTCAAAAAATAGAATGCTGGGCTGGACAGCCTTCCTCTGATTCCTAGGTTTTCCTAGGAAATAAGACATCCATTTTATTTGTATGAGACACTGTGCGAACAAGAGGTACAATCATCAAAGCGAGAAAACTCCTTTGGTCACTTCGATGGGAGCGTCTACCTTCCTGAAGTTTGACACTTTCCTGCTTACCCACGGTGATGTTTTAAGGCTACATCTTCAGCCATTCGTTTAATACATTGTACTTCTTTCGAATACTTTCTATTGGGTGTGCTTGGGGTAGCTTCTTCTTCCTCTTCTTCTTCTGTGTTCACGATATTCTTTTCCAATTTCGTCCAAACGTGGGAGTTACTCGTTAAATTTATGTCATGGGAATAGTTTTAAAACCTTCCGTGCAGTTCTTGAAACATCACCACTGAGAGGAGAGCGGTGGAAGGAGACGGACCACTGCAGCTAGAGCCTAGGGGCAGGGGTGTGCGTGGCTTGAGGACGTCTGCATCCCCTATAGGATCTGAGGACGACGGCGGCAGGTGTTTCTAGTTCGTCGGTGTCCAGTGCTGGTCGCTTTGATCGTCGCCGCGCTCAGAGCAAATCGGGCGGCGGCGTATCGCTGAGGTGGTGGCCTGGCCATGGTGCACGGATGAAATCGCCGGCGATCCACAATGAGCGACCGAACGCGCTGAAAATGAAGAAGCGACACGGGATCGGGGAACATCGGGTTTCCCATTCGGCCACATCGATTCCACGGTGATGACCGTGAATAAGAACCTCAACCCCTCTAATCTGATCTTGGTGCCGCTGTGTCAGGACTCAGGGCCCATTAATCTGAAGCCATTTCATCCCTGAAGCTCTATTTGAAGATTACTGAAAAAATTGGACACTTTCATTGTTCACCCGCAGCTCACTTACCTCTTCGCAGCTGATGACTGAGCACCGTCCATCACAGATCTGAGGGTCTACAATCTTCTACTGTTTATCTTCTTCCTTGGGTTGATCCTCATGCTGGCTATATAAGAGCATCTCCAATAGATGATGTATATTTTGGTGCTCCAAATCGATAATGTAAAAATTTGGAGCACCAAAAAATACGTTTTACATTTCTAAAAAAGGCTCAACTCCAACAGATGGTCCAAAACAAAGATGTAATAAAAAAAGCAACCCCAACAGACGGTCCAAAACCAAGATGTACAAACCTGGCCGCTGGTCGCACGGCTGATGTTCAACGGCACGGGCAGAGGTCGAGGAACAGCTCCTTGGCTGCTGGAGGACGCCGCCGACTGTGGCTGCGAATCGTCGGCCCGAGCCTTCGCGGCCACCTTCGAGATTTTGGCCGGCCGAACCGCACTTTCGGTCGGGAAACGACCGTGATTCACCGGCCGTTTGCCTCCGCCTCGTACCTTCGTCGCCTTCGTAGGAACCGCCGGTGCGGTGGCGACCGGCCGGGGCGGCACGAATCCGGGCCGGCGGGCAGGGTGTGATGGCATGGACGCGGCGGCTGAGGGTGAGTTCGCCGCGGTGACAGCGACTGAGGGCGAGTTCGCCGCGGCGGCAGCGGCGGCGGCGGCGTGGGTCAGCCCACCGGCTGCGGCGGCAGCGGCGGAGAAGGTACCGGGGTCGTCGGCTTCGGACATGGCGGCGGCGGAAGGCCGGGGGTGGTGGCGGGCGGGCGGGTCGGGTTGCTGCTCCTGCGAATTGCAAATCCATATTACAAACTAATTAAAACATTTTTAAAATATAAACACAAGGGCGAAGAGCAGAGGAAATCACCATTTGCTCGTGGGCCCATTCCCATTCTGGTCGTCGATGCGGCTATGCCCCTCCGTGTAGGTGTCGGTGTGGGGTGGTCCGTCGTTGTTGGAGCTAGAGGTGAAGCCGCTCGTCACGTCGAAGTCCGAGCAGCAGCTTCGACCCAACAGCCTGTGGAGCAGGAGGTCCTGCTCCTTGGCATGGCGGGCCGCCTTCGCCTTCGCCGCAACATCCTTGCTTGTCTCGCGCTCCGACAACTCGATGGCGAATCAGAGTGCTTTGGCATTCTTGTGGTGGAGGCGCTGCACATCCGTCTCCGCCGTCGTGAGAGAGCGGCGAAGGATCGACGCGAGGAGCGCGGAATTGGGATTGACCGGCGCTGTCGCTCGTGACTGCCGTGCGGTCCGCGCCTCCCCCGGTGCCTCCCTCTCCCTTGCCCGTTGCCGCTCATGGCGGCTTGCTCGTGCCACAGACTCGGGCGTCCTCGTGCGTGCCGGAACCTGCGTGGGCACGAGGACCCAGCGGTGGCCGGGCAGCACTTCTGAAACAGAGGGAGGTTGCCGACGTACCAGAACGATGGAAGCGGAGCGACCAGAACTGCGCGCCGGGCGGGACGGGTCGTCGGCGCTATGTTGACGGGCGACGTGCGCTGAGGAAGAAGATCTGCCGCTGTTGCCTTGGTCGAGCAACGACCACCTCAAGGTGTTGTGGAGGGTGACCTCCTCCACGTCCATGGTCAGCCGCTGCCACTTCTGTTGCTGGGCATCGGATAGGAGGGCAGGGGATCGAAAGTGGAGTGGACGGGCATGGGAGTGAACTGGAGTTCGGATTGACCGGTGTCTAGATTTTTTCAAATAGGGATATTTGTGGGGTCCGGGTGGGCCAGGCTGGGCCAAGCCGATGACAAGGATGCACCCGGACGCCCCCATATCCGGCCTATATTTGGGCTGGATATGAGGGGTGCCGGTCAGTTCAGACATTCGAGGCCCGTTTAAGGAGCCCGTCTGGGTCGGTTTTTCACGACCAGGCAGTGACGAGGTGGCCTGCCCTAGCGTTTGTGACGGGTTTGAGTGGTCCGTCTGTAGATGCCCTAACCCATTCCACCCTGTGTCCCGTAGTTCATACCTCCCTTCAACTAGATTACACTATGTGACGCGGGGCGACGAAGCTTTTGGCGGCGCGGGGCAATCGGGGGCAACACCAAGGGGCGGGGATGTGCGCCGGCGGGGCGGGGAGTGGCAGCAGGAAATGGAGCCGGCGCGAGTGGTTCGCGCCAACAGAAAGGGAAGCCTCCAAAAACGGGCGAAATCCCGTACATATGAAGGAATTGGGCTCGCGGATTCAGGATCCCATAAAAAAATTCGGGTCGGCCGGATTTGGAGGATATGTTCGGGCCGGGGATACGAGATGGATCCCGCAAACCGACTGTTATTATAGCGGATGGACCGGTATGTGTGATCTGCTGGAGATGCTCTTCCAACTAAGGGGTTAAGTACCGTCTGTTAGGCAGACATGTACCAACGGAACAGATAGAAGCATGTGTGGAGTTACCCCATGCTTCACGGCGCGTCTCCGTATGATCCTGTTCACAGGTCGCATAATACGTCCATTCGTACGTTTGCATTGATAGATGCATGCACGCGTCGTTCTCTTGCTCGCTCGCCTACCAGGACCAGGCGAGCCTGTGAACCAAAAGATTTCTAAGCGAAGGCTACTTGGTCGTTGATGACTAGAGCCATATGAATTTAACCACGCTCAACTCTAGCTTGAATTTTTCTTTTTGACTTCACAATGATGTACTCCATGGATATGTTTCACTCCCTCCTGCAGGGTTCTGAATGTTTCACGCTGCTTCCCACCACGGAACTCTTTTCATCAAGATAATAAGATTGTTAAGTACTACAATATAAATCCTGGAAAAAAATCGGAAATGAAGACCGATCAGATACAAACTCACTTGAAGAATTGATTAAATGTTCTAGCTGTGTAAGAGGATGTTGATGTATATAATCAGCTTATTGTGTTGGATTTATATATACGTACTAGGCAGTTAACTAAGATGAGGAGTTCTACATGGTGTACACACCAAGTAATCATCACAGAATGTGTGGCAACTTGGCAAGATATCAACCTGAATTTGGCTTTAATGAGTGTGATAGACGCGGCTACACATCACTAGATGAAGTGATGGTTATCTATTATAAATAAAAAAGGGTAATTGATAAAGATATGAACGGACTTGTGCATGAACGCTTGTCATCATAGCCTTTTAACAGTACTAGAAGCAAGACGTGCTTTTTTTTCTGGGATAAACCATGACAGGTACTTGCAACAAAATGAATAGACATGTAGGAAACGGCCTGTCACGGGGTTGTACACGCACAGGCCAGAAGAGCCCTCGGACTCGCGGCGAAGGATGAGCAGGCCATCACAGAACGTTACCGGATAGTACCGATCGACGAGATTGGCGCCACGGCGTGATATGAAGGGTGACAGATGGTCGTGGCAGAAGGACACTGCAGCAGTCCTGATTGGGTGGACCAGAGTGAGGCGTCGGTCGTTGTTATAGGTGGAGAAGTAGGGAAGGATGGAGGGGGGCGCTTGTTGGGTGACCCGGCGGATGAACGGCGGAGATGCTTGCATGCAGACGGTGGTGCATCGGATGCGGGTGACGTAGTCAGTCCGCACCATGATCTCGAGCAGAACATCAGCCGGGAGAGGCGTCCCGGTCTTTGGAGCTGGTGTCTTCGCCGCATATATGTTATTGGTCGGCGGCGTTTCCCTGGCGCCATCGACGGACGGTGCTTGTTTGAGTTGGTGGAACACCCGCACGTTCTTCTCACGGGCCGTTAATATTAACATGCACCAAACCGAATTTGTGGGGGCGGGCAATTCAATCCGGTAGCAGGTCGGATCGGACTCGCGAACCTGGCTCGTATGAACACGTACGATCGAGCTTGCTATATAGTTTGATTGAGACATGGTGCCGTACGTGCATGCATGTTGAATTGGAGTAATAACTGGCAAAAATATATATGATCATCCTTCGTTTGCCCCGTTTTATGTATGTTTCCCCTACGTCTACTAGTTTAGATTTTTTTGCTCCCACCTCGGGTGTTTTCCACCCGTTTTGATAATCGGCTCAACAGCCCCATAAAATCTTTTTTCTCTGAAGGCAATCACATTAATAATAACATGCCAGGTAAATACCTGATTAACCTACTAGAAGATTTATGCCCTCATTGCAATGTAACGGCAATTATCTAGTGTGACAATAAAAAAAGGAATATAAAGTCACGAAAACATAGTAAGAAGTACCACAAACAAAGGAGGGGAGAGGATAATTTAAGGACAAACTACTAGTTGACACTTTGTACACTATAAAAGTATCCATCTAGTTGCACCTAAAGTAGATAGTCCTGTACAATCTAGAAAATTTGTCAAGGTATATCCTTGATCCATACACTATTTTTTTATCAGTTTATAGATATTGATAATGGTAATATATTAATATTGAAATAATACCTAGTACATTCGTCATCCGAACGACACATATAAAGAGTTAGTCAAGACATTAAGGATGCATATGCTATAGAAACACAAAAAATTGACATGGGGAAAAGGGCTTTGTAACAATAATATTGGATAGAAAAAATATGTATCTAAATAAACATTGGTGTGTTCTATCTTTTGTATCAAAATGATTTATTAATACGAAAACTAATTTAACCACAAGATAATTTATGACTAAATAAAGAAGTTCAATATAAAATAGGTGATAATTCTATGCACCAAACAAATTGACTGGATTGGAGCATAATATTTCAAAAGTATGTTCTATGTGCTTTTTCGGTTGCTATTCCTTATTATGAGTTTTCTTGTGATTTTAATTTGATAATATACCCACAAAATTTAGTAAAGTATCAAAGAGGGACAATTAAGCAAGGGCAAGGGGCAGTACCGTATTTCATATCAAAACTACTGAAGAGTTTGTTGGTAACAAATTTTGATTTTATAAGAGCTTCCCAATGCTACATGTACACCAAAATGAAGTCAAAAAGCAAATCGGCTTAATCAGCATAACAACAATCTTCTTCGTTGAAGAGAAGAGTCATTACTTTTGAAAGACTCTTTGCCAAATGCTCCATTCTCATCCTATGAGCAAGATGCGCGTACTCTGTTGTCTTTGCGAAAAATTCACGCTTTATACGCATTGCAGCAATCAGGTTGAGACCCTTGTCGGTATCTTGTTGGGTACGATTGATAACCCCAGTCCATCGATATGGTAGCGGGTAAGATCTTTCTTCTAATACATGCAAATGTTAACAAGATATGCTTCGTAAGCATCTAGGATGGCCCAACAAATGATTTAAAATGTATGTGAGAAGTTTCAAAATTGATGGAATGAATAGGATTATCTCATATACAGAAAAATTAAGAGAAAAAAGAAAGTGAGGCATAATTGTATAGTGATAACAAGCTAGAGTGGTCAGTAGAATATCAAACACCTATTGCGACATCCAAGTAAGAAAGATAGACTAACTATAAAAAAATAAGTGTTTAGCACAGGTCTGAACTTACCTTAACATCATCGGTACCCGGTCTCGTCCATCAGATCAATTTTAGTGACGATACCAAAAGTTCTTCCGCCTGAATTGCCAAAAAGGAAAGTACAAGAGCTTAAATGAATAGCCAGGAGCAAAGATAGAAAGCTGCTAACATACAATAGCATCATAAAAAAAAATTCAACATACCAAACCAATAGTGATTGTCAATATAATAAAGTTGATATCCAAAAAAGTGATTAACAGGTTTAGGCATTAGGAATAAATACATTATGTCTTCGTTGGGTCCAATAAATAAGGTCAAGAAAATAAACAACCCGGAATAGCTAATCTTGAGCAGACATTAGTGATACGGAACTTAACATAGCATGACATACCTTCAGGGTCAACTTCTTGTGATATCTTGATTGCAACAGAAGTTGCAATATCCTTGTTTGCTAGAGAAACAACAAAAAATCTACAGTCTGGCTGCAAAAACAACAAAACATATGCTTTTTGTATCAAACAATAATGGTCACATTATGTCTCCATTGGATTCAATGAATTATGAAACACAAACATGAATCACTGCTATTCAAGAAAAGTGATACAATAAGGCCAAACTCGCCGTAAACAGACAAGTAACAAAGATGGAGCTGGACACACAAACACCCTACCTAGTAGACCGACACTAGAAGATCAATAACAGTCTTAATGATGTTGATTTACCTTTTTCAATGAATGCTCGAACCATGCTTTTAATCTCTTGAGCAGTACTGTCCAACTGACCATCTAAGAAGCACAAAGTGAGTACCAAATTAATGAATGAAAATATAAAATGAACGGTAGCTCATATGTTATAGTCACTTACCAACAGCAACTTTACTAAGCCCAGGAAGATCAAACAATATAAGAAAATACATAACAAGGGACAGATACAGTATGGCTATCCTATCAATGACAGAGATAATTCATAATGAACTTATAAGCTTATAAGGTAAATCAGAACACCCTTTGCAAGCAACACTTTTTTATATTTAATAATTGAGGTATATACGACAGTTTGATATTGAGAGGGCATTAAAGTAACACCATTAAAACACTTGGCAGCATTGCTGTCTACATATCTTACCATCTGGAGAAAATATGCTTAAATGGATGGGGACATCTGATATTTCCTTTGAACAACCGGCTATCTCCGTCTTCACTTCGGCTGCAACGATAGAGATGTCATCATGAGCCGAGTATCATCGCGATAAAATAGAATAAAATGAATAAAAAATAGTGCTTGACAGAATTTCAGGGAATTAGATCTGTGGAATTACCAAAACACATGTATTTTTTACTTGATTGATGTAAAAACCCAGTGTACTCTCCAATTCCATCAATTTTATGAATCTGCGCAATTAGGGGATGGTGCGTGACAATGCCCTTGGGTAGGATTCTTTTCCAACAAGGCACTCCAGCACTGAAGATTTGCTGGCACCCTGCCATATAATCAGGATTTGCAAATGTCAGGACAAATACTAGGTACTCAAAAAACAAATAAAATTGTGTGGTTCTTTTAGGCAATCACACCCTCACACTATCCCAATATCTCTACGGACAACTGAACTGAACTAACAGATTCAAACAAACCATTAACAGCCAGCATAGCATCCCATGCCTCTAGTTGATCCTAAATACCAGATCCAAATGCAGCAATAGATCTCTAGGATCTGTAGGCGTGAGATACAGATGCAACAATACCCCTAGGCGAGATCCAAGCTTATAACTGCGGGTCTCCACAACTAAATTCTGTTGGTTCTCAGGCAGGATCACACGACGACGACGATGAACGCACATACGCGAGAAAGAGACACACGCAAACACAAAGGAACGGGAGTATTTTGAGTATTTTTGCGACGCGCTGATTCAGCTTCTTTTCCGTTTCTTTCCATTATTCGTTTGGAAACAGACTAACAAAAGTGGACCGAATCCTACCCCATATCCCTTTCAATCGTGCCATCCCATGATCTGGTTCTGGCTCGGTCTAACTAGACGGAAAAATATCTAGTGCCACCAAGCTTTAGGAGCTACCGTGATACAAGCTTCTGGGCCATCGGATTCTCATCCCACGTGAACAAGCACATGTCAGGTTTTCTTATTTGCTTGCTACGTACATGATGTAAAACAGACTAATGGGCATGCACATACACAACATGGTTACGTGCACAAGATTTCAAAGCATCAACAAACTCGCGAGATCCAACCGCGACGGGGGTGTTGGGGCACGCACTTGAACTCCAATGGCGGCGATTGAAGGCAGCGCGTCGCAGTCCCAGTCAGCGGGGAGGGCGCTCTTCTCGCCCTCGTCGGCGAGGGCGGTGCATGCCCGCTGCAGCTTGTCGACGAGGGATACGAGACCCTTCTTGGGTGGCGGCGCGAGTTCTGGCTGGATCAGGTCGTCTTGCGGAGGGGCGGTCATGTTCGTCGGCACGAGTTCTAGCCGGATCAGGTCGTGGTGGGGAGGGGCGGGCATGTTCGTCGGCGCGGTATCGTGGTGGAGAGGAGACTGCCTAGGGTTAGGGCTAGGTCGGTGTCCAAACCATCGGGCCGAGGTTGCATTTCAGGCGTACGCCACCATCGGGCTAGGCCGGGCCGAGCACGAATAGTGCAAATTCGTGCCTGGCATGACATTTGCCGACCATTGTGGCGTGTGCCCCACACCTCCGTTGCCGCAAGGGGTCGGCCCATTTGAAGTTTTCCATTTTTTATTTCTATTTTTGTTTTGTTTTCCTTTTTCCATTTTTTCTGAGATGCTTGCACCAGTCCATAAATGGATCGCTGGAGCTTGCACACTTTGTTAGCATCCTTTGGATCGATTAAACCTTCAGGTTGCATCATATACAACTCTTTTTCCAGAAATCCATTCAGGAATGCAGTCTTCACATCCATTTGCCAAATTTCATAATCATAAAATGCAGCAATTGCTAACATGATTCGGACAGACTTAAGCATCGCTACGGGAGAGAAGGTCTCATCGTAGTCAACTCCTTGAACTTGTCGAAAACCTTTCGCAACAAGTTGAGCTTTGTAGACAGTAACATTACCGTCAGCGTCAGTCTTCTTCTTGAAGATTCATTTATTCTCGATGGCTTGCCGATCATCGAGCAGGTCAACCAAAGTCCATAGTTTGTTCTCATACATGGATCCCATCTCAGATTTCATGGCCTCAAGCCATTTCGCAGAATCTGGTCTCATCATCGCTTCCTCATAGTTCGTAGGTTCATCATGGTCAAGTAACATGACCTCCAGAACAAGATTACCGTACCACTCTGGTGCGGATCTTACTCTGGTTGACCTACGAGGTTCGGCAGTAACTTGATCTGAAGTTTCATGATCATTATCATTAGCTTCCTCACTAATTGGTGTAGGGATCACAGGAACTGATTTCTGTGATGAACTACTTTCCAATACGGGAGCAGGTACAATTACCTCATCAAGTTCTACTTTCCTCCCACTCACTTCTTTCGAGAGAAACTCCTTCTCTAGAAAGGATCCATTCTTAGCAACGAATGTCTTACCTTCGGATATGTGATAGAAGGTGTACCCAACAGTCTCCTTTGGGTATCCTATGAAGACACATTTCTCCGATTTCGGTTCGACCTTATCAGGTTGAATTTTTTTCACATAAGCATCGCAACCCCAAACTTTAAGAAATGACAACTTGGGTTTCATGCTAAATCACTGTTTATAAGGTGTCGTCTCAACGGATTTAGATGGTGCCCTATTTAACGTGAATGCAACCATCTCTAAAGCATAACCCCAAAACGATAGCGGTAAATCAGTAAGAGACATCATAGATCGCACCATATCTAATAAAGTGTGATTACGACGTTCGAACACACCATTACGTTGTGGAATTCCGGGTGGCGTGAGTTGCGAAACTATTTTGTTGAAATGAAGACCAAACTCGTAACTCAAATATTCTCCTCCACGATCAGATCGTAGAAACTTTATTTTCTTTTTACGATGATTTTCCACTTCAGTCTGAAAATCTTTGAACTTTTCAAATGTTTCAGACTTATGTTTCATCAAGTAGATATACTCATATCTGCTCAAATCATCTGTGATGGTGAGAAAATAATGATACCCACCGCGAGCCTCAATATTCATCAGACCACATACATCAGTATGTATGATTTCCAACAAATCTGTTGCTCGCTCCATTGTTCCGGAGAACGGAGTTTTAGTCATCTTGCCCATGAGGCATGGTTCGCAAGTACCAAGTGATTCATAATTAAGTGATTCCAAAAGTCCATCGGAATGGAGTTTCTTCATGCGCTTTACACCAATATGAGCCAAACGGCAGTGCCACAAATAAGTTGCACTATCATTATCAACTCTGCATCTTTTGGCTTCAATATTATGAATATGTGTGTCACTACTATCGATATTCAACAAAAATAGACCACTCTTCAAGGGTGCATGACCAAAAAAGATATTATTCATATAAATAGAACAACCTTTATTCTCCGATTTAAATGAATAATCGTCTCGCATCAAACAAGATCCAGATATAATGTTCATGCTTAACGCTGGCACCAAATAACAATTATTCAGGTCTAAAACTAATCCCGAAGGTAGATGTAGAGGTAGCGTGCGATGGCGATCACATCGACTTTGGAACCATTTCCCACGCGCATCGTCACCTCGTCCTTAGCCAATCTTTGCTTAATCCGTAGTCCCTGTTTCGACTTGCAAATATTAGCAACAGAACCATCATCAAATACCCAGGCACTACTGCGAGCATTAGTAAGGTACACGTCAATAACATGTATATCACATATACCTTTGTTCACCTTGCCATCCTTCTTATCCGCCAAATACTTGGGGCAGTTTTGCTTCCAGTGACCAGTCTCTTTGCAGTAGAAGCACTCAGTCTTAGGCTTAGGTTCAGACTTGGGCTTCTTCACTTGAGCAGCAACTTGCTTGCCGTTCTTCTTGAAGTTCCCCTTCTTCCCTTTACCTTTTTTCTTGAAACTGGTGGTCTTGTTGACCATCAACACTTGATGCTCCTTCTTGATTTCTACCTCCGCAGCCTTTAGCATCGCGAAGAGCTCGGGAATTGTCTTGTTCATCCCTTGCATATTATAGTTCATCATGAAGCTCTTGTAGCTTGGTGGCGGTGATTGAAGAATTCTGTCAATGACACTATCATCAGGAAGATTAACTCCCAGTTGAATCAAGTGGTTGTTATACCCAGACATTTTGAGTATATGTTCACTGACAGAACTATTCTCTTCCATCTTGCAGCTATAGAACTTATTGGAGACCTCATATCTCTCAATCCGGGCATTTGCTTGAGATATTAACTTCAACTCCTGGAACATCTCATATGCTCCATGACGTTCAAAACGTCGTTGAAGTCCCGGTTCTAAGCCGTAAAGCATGGCACACTGAACTATCGAGTAGTCATCAGCTTTGCTCTGCCAGACGTTCACAATGTCCGGTGTTGCTCCTGCAGCGGGTCTTGCACCTAGCAATGCTTCCAGGACGTAATTCTTCTGTGCAGCAATGAGGATAATCTTCAAGTTACGGACCCAGTCCATGTAATTGCTACCATCATCTTTCAACTTAGCTTTCTCAAAGAAGGCATTAAAATTCAAAGGAACAGTAGCACGGGTCATTGATCTACAACAACATAGACATGCAAAATACTATCAGGTACTAAGTTCATGATAAATTAAAGTTCAGATAATCATATTACTTAAGAACTCCCACTTAGATAGACATCCCTCTATCATCTAAGTGATCACGTGATCCAAATCAACTAAACCATGTCCGATCATCACGTGATATGGAGTAGTTTCCAATGGTGAACATAGCTATATATGTTGATCATATCTACTATATGATTCACGCTCGACCTTTCGGTCTTAGTGTTCCGAGGCCATATCTGCATATGCTAGGCTCGTCAAGTTTAACCCGAGTATTCTGGGTGTGCAAAACTGGCTTGCACCCGTTGTATGCGAACATAGAACTTATCACACCCGATCATCACGTGGTGTCTCGGCACGACGAACTTTCGCAATGGTGCATACTCAGGGAGAACACTTGTACCTTGAAATTTAGTGAGAGATCATCTTATAATGCTACCGTCAATCAAAGAAAAATAAGATGCATAAAGGATAAACATCACATGCAATCAATATAAGTGATATGATATGGCCATCATCATCTTGTGCCTTTGATCTCCATCTCCAAAGCACCGTCATGATCACCATCGTCACCGGCGCGACACCTTGACCTCCATCATAGCATCGTTGTCGTCTCGCCAACTATTGTTTCTACGACTATCGCTACTGCTTAGTGATGAAGTAAAAACAATTACAGGGCGATTGCATTGCATACAATAAAGCGACAACCATATGGCTCTTGCCAGTTGCCGATAACTCTGTTACAAAACATGATCATCTCATACAATAAAATTTAGCATCAAGTCTTGACCATATCACATCACAACATGCCCTGCAAAAACAAGTTAGACGTCCTCTACTTTGTTGTTGCAAGTTTTACAATGGCTGCTATGGGCTGAGAAAGAACCGTTCTTACCTACGCATCAAAACCACAATGATTTTTTGTTAAGTGTGTTGTTTTAACCTTCAACAAGGACCGGCCGTAGCGACACTCGGTTCAACTAAAGTTGGAGAAACTGACACCCGCCAATCACCTGTGTGCGAAGCACGTCGGTAGAACCAGTCTCGCGTAAGAGTACGCGTAATGTCGGTCCGGGCCGCTTCATCCAACAATACCATCGAATCAAAGTATGACATGCTGGTAAGCAATATGACTATTATCGCCCACAACTCATTTGTGTTCTACTGGTGCATATAACATCTACGCATAAACCTGGCTCTGATGCCACTGTTGGGGAACACAGTAATTTCAAAAAAAATCCTACGCACACGCATGATCTATGTGATGCATAGCAACGAGCGGGAGAGTGTTGTCCACGTACCCTCGTAGACCGTAAGCGGAAGCGTCAAGTGACGCAGTTGATTTAGTCGAACGTCTTCGTGATCCAACCGATCTTAGTACGAAAGTACGGCACCTCCGCGATCTGCACACGTTCAGCTCGGTGACGTCCCTCGAACTCTTGATCTAGCTGAGGTCGAGATAGAGTTCCGTCAGCACGATGGCGTGGTGACAATGTCGATGAAGTTACTGGCGCAGGGCTTCGCCTAAGGACTACAACGATATGACCGAGGTGGATTATGGTGGAGGGGGCACCGCACACGGCTAAGACAATGTCTGTTGTGTCTTCTAGGGTACCCCCTGCCCTCGTATATAAAGGAGCAAGGGGGAGGCCGGCCGGCCCTAGGGTGCGCCAAGGAGGGGTGGAATCCTCCTAGTAGGAGTAGGATTCCTCCTTTCCTAGTCCTACTAGGAGGGGGAAGGAAGGAGTGGGAGAGGGAAAGGAAAGGGGGGGCGCCACCCCCCTCCTAGTCTAATTAGGACTCAAGGGGGAGGGGGCGCGCGGCCTGCCCTGGCCGCCCCTCTCTCTCTCCACTAAGGCCCATCTAGGCCCACTAGTTCCCCAGGGGGGTCCAGTAACCCTCCGGCACTCCGATTTTATTCGAAATCACCCGAAACACTTTTGGTGTCCGAATATAGCCGTCCAATATATCAATCTTTATGTATCGACCATTTCGAGACTCCTTGTCATGTCCGTGATCACATCCGGGACTCCTAACTACCTTCGGTACATCAAAACACATAAACTCATAATACCGATCGTCATCGAACGTTAAGCGTGCGGACCCTACGGGTTCGAGAACTATGTAGACATGACCGAGACATGTCTCCGGTCAATAACTAATAGCGGAACCTAGATGCTCACATTGGCTCCCACATATTCTACGAGGATCTTTATCGGTCAAACCGCATAACAACATATGTTGTTCCCTTTGTCATCGGTATGTTACTTGCCCGAGATTCGATCGTCCGTATCTCAATACCTAGTTCAATCTTGTTACTGTCAAGTCTCTTTACTCGTTCTGTAATTCATCATCCCGTAACTAACTCACTAGTCACATTGCTTGCAAGGCTTATAATGATGTGCATTACCGAGAGGGTCCAAAGATACCTCTCGGACAATCAGAGTGACAAATCCTAATCTCGATCTATGCCAACTCAACAAACACCATCGGAGACACCTGTAGAGCATCTTTATAATCACCCAGTTACGTTGTGATGTTTGATAGCACACAAAGTGTTCGTACGGTATTCAGGAGTTGCATAATCTCATAGTCATAGGAACATGTATAAGTCATGAAGAAAGCAATATCAACATACTAAACGATCAAGTGCTAAGCTAACAGAATGGGTCAAGTCAACCACATCATTCTCTAATGATGTGATCCCGTTCATCAAATGACAACTCATGTCAATGGCTAGGAAACTTAACCATCTTTGATTAACGAGCTAGTCAAGTAGAGGCATACTAGTAACACTCTGTTTGTCTATGTATTCACACATGTACTAAGTTTCCGGTTAATACAATTCTAGCATTAATAATAAACATTTATCATGACATAAGGAAATATAAATAACAACTTTATTATCGCCTCTAAGGCATATTTCCTTCAGAAAGGTCATAACGTGAGGGAGTATGTTCTCTCTAAAGAATGGCTTCAAAAGAAAAGAGATGGATCATTGAGAGTCTTGGTTGACGAATGTCTTTCATGTACTCTCTATGAAGAAGATTTTTCAGTCAACATGATTTGAGATGAAACAAGCAACATGCGTGTTTAATTTGACGAACGTCGGATCAAGCATGTGTGTCGAAGAGCATTCGGATTTATTTCTGAATTTGATGATTGAATATGCAGTCAAAAGAGCCAATTGTGGCATTTATGTCCCTTACAGGGAATTACCTGCATAGAGGGAAAAGATGATTATGATAAAACCCGCATGGCGGAAAAATTCTGGGAAAATACCTGCGTAACTGGGTAAAGTTGACACAGTATATGTCAAAAAAAGTCCTGTATGGCAGGAGAAATTTTGGCAAAGGACTTATACTGTATGACAGGAGAAAGATATGATGACTCATGTGCTTTTAATGTGTCCCACTCTCGGAGAAAAGTATGGAGTAGCTATTATGCTTTCCTAGTATCGACCGTACACCTTATGTGTAATGGTCATTAAGCACTCAATAAATCCAAAGAGAATAAAAGTTACGAACGAACCTAAAGACAAGAATGATATGCAAGTTGTTGGCGAACGTAGTAATTTCAAAATTTTCCTACGCACACGCAAGATCATGGTGATGCATAGCAACGAGAGGGGAGAGTGTGATCTACGTACCCTTGTAGATCAACAGCGGAAGCGTTGACGCAACGTAGAGAAAGTAGTCGTACGTCTTCCCGATCCAACCGATCCAAGCACCGTTACTCCGGCGCCTCCGAGTTCTTAGCACACGTACAGCTCGATGATGCTCCCCGGGCTCCGATCCAGCAAAGCTAATGGAATGGGTCATGTCAATCAGATCATTCACCTAATGATGTGATCCCGTTAATCAAATAACAAACCTTTGTTCATGGTTAGGAAACATAACCATCTTTGATTAACGAGCTAGTCAAGTAGAGGCATACTAGTGACACTCAGTTTGTCTATGTATTCACACATGTATTATGTTTCCGGTTAATACAATTCTAGCATGAATAATAAACATTTATCATGATATAAGGAAATAAATAATAACTTTATTATTGCCTCTAGGGCATATTTCCTTCAGTCTCCCACTTGCACTAGAGTCAATAATCTAGATTACACAGTAATGATTCTAACACCCATGGAGTCTTGGTGCTGATCATATTTTGCTCGTGGAAGAGGCTTAGTCAACGGGTCTGCCACATTCAGATCCGTATGTATCTTGCAAATCTCTATGTCTCCCACTTGGACTAGATCCCGGATGGAATTGAAGCGTCTCTTGATGTGCTTGGTTCTCTTGTGAAATCTGGATTCCTTTGCCAAGGCAATTGCACCAGTATTGTCACAAAAGATTTTCATTGGACCCGATGCATTAGGTATGACACCTAGATCGGATATGAACTCCTTCATCCAGACTCCTTCATTTGCTGCTTCCGAAGCAGCTATGTACTCTGCTTCACATGTAGATCCCGCTATGACGCTTTGTTTAGAACTGCACCAACTGACAGCTCCACCGTTTAATGTAAACACGTATCCGGTTTGCGATTTAGAATCGTCCGGATCAGTGTCAAAGCTTGCATCAACGTAACCGTTTACGATGAGCTCTTTGTCACCTCCATATACGAGAAACATATCCTTAGTCCTTTTCAGGTATTTCAGGATGTTCTTGACCGCTGTCCAGTGATCCACTCCTGGATTACTTTGGTACCTCCCTGCTAAGCTTATAGCAAGGCACACATCAGGTCTGGTACACAGCATTGCATACATGATAGAGCCTATGGCCGAAGCATAGGGAACATCTTTCATTTTCTCTCTATCTTCTGCAGTGGTCGGGCATTGAGTCTGACTTAACTTCACACCTTGTAACACAGGCAAGAACCCTTTCTTTGCTTGATCCATTTTGAACTTTTTCAAAATCTTGTCAAGGTATGTGCTTTGTGAAAGTCCAATTAAGCGTTTGATCTATCTCCATAGATCTTTATGCCTAATATGTAAGCAGCTTATTCAAGTATCCCTTTATGCTATCCAGAAATTATATATCATTTCCAATCACTAATATGTCATCCACATATAATATCAGAAATGCTACAGAGCTCCCACTCACTTTCTTGTAAATACAGGCTTCTCCGAAAGTCTATATAAAACCAAATGCTTTGATCACACTATCAAAGCGTTTATTCCAACTCCGAGATGCTTGCACCAGTCCATAAATGGATCGCTGGAGCTTGCACACTTTGTTAGCTCCCTTTGGATCGACAAAACCTTCCGGTTGCATCATATACAACTCTTCTTCCAGAAATCCATTCAGGAATGCAGTTTTGACATCCATCTGCCAAATTTCATAATCATAAAATGCGGCAATTGTTAACATGATTCGGACAGACTTAAGCATCGCTATGGGTGAGAAGGTCTCATCGTAGTCAACCCCTTGAACTTGTCGAAAACCTTTTGCGACAAGTCGAGCTTTGTAGACAGTAATATTACCGTCAGCGTCAGTCTTCTTCTTGAAGATCCATTTATTCTCAATTGCTTGCCGATCATCGGGCAAGTCAACCAAAGTCTATACTTTGTTCTCATACATGGATCCCGTCTCAGATTTCATGGCTTCAAGCCATTTTGCGGAATCTGGGCTCACCATTGCTTCTTCATAGTTCGTAGGTTCATCATGATCTAGTAGCATGACTTCCAGAACAGGATTACCGTACCACTCTGGCGCGGATCTCACTCTGGTTGATCTACGAGGTTCAGTAGTATCTTGTCCTAAAGTTTCATGATCATTATCATTAGCTTCCTCACTTATTGGGGTAGGTGTCGCAGAAACAGTTTTCTGTGATGTACTACTTTCCAATAAGGGAGCAGGTACAGTTACCTCGTCAAGTTCTACTTTCCTCCCACTCACTTCTTTCGAGAGAAACTCCTTCTCCAGAAAGTTTCCGAATTTAGCAACAAAAGTCTTGCCTTCGGATCTGTGATAGAAGCTGTATCCAATAGTTTCCTTTAGATATCCTATGAAGACACATTTCTCCGATTTGGGTTCGAGCTTATCAGGTTGAAGCTTTTTCACATAAGCATCGCAGCCCCAAACTTTCAGAAACGACAACTTTGGTTTCTTGCCAAACCACAGTTCATAAGGCGTCGTCTCAACGGATTTGGTGGTGCCCTATTTAACGTGAATGCGGCCGTCTCTAAAGCATAACCCCAAAACGATAGCGGTAAATCAGTAAGAGACATCATAGATCGCACCATATCTAGTAAAGTACGATTACGACGTTCGGACACACCATTACGCTGTGGTGTTCCGGGTGGCGTGAGTTGCGAAACTATTCCATAATTTTTCAAATGTACACCAAACTCGTAACTCAAATATTCTCCTCCACGATCAGATCGTAGAAACTTTATTTTCTTGTTACGATGATTTTCAACTTCACTCTGAAATTCTTTGAACTTTTCAAATGTTTCAGACTTATGTTTCATTAAGTAGATATACCCATATCTGCTTAAGTCATCCGTGAAGGTGAGAAAATAACGATATCCGCCACGAGCCTCAGTATTCATCAGACCACATACATCTGTATGTATGATTTCCAACAAATCTGTTGCTCTCTCCATAGTACCGGAGAACGGTGTTTGAGTCATCTTGCCCATGAGGCACGGTTCGCAAGTACCAAGTGATTCATAATCAAGTGGTTCCAAAAGTCCATCAGTATGGAGTTTCTTCATGCGCTTTACACCGATATGACCTAAACGGCAGTGCCACAAATAAGTTGCACTATCATTATCAACTCTGCATCTTTTGGCTTCAACATTATGAATATGTGTATCACTACTATCGAGATTCAACAAGAATAGACCACTCTTCATGGGTGCATGACCATAAAAGATATTACTCATATAAATAGAACAACCATTATTCTATAATTTAAATGAATAATCGTATCGCATTAAACAAGATCCAGATATAATGTTCATGCTCAACGCTGGCACCAAATAACAATTATTTAGGTCTAATACTAATCCCAAAGGTAGATGTAGAGGTAGCGTGCCGACCGCGATCACATCGACTTTGGAACCGTTTCCCACGCGCATCGTCACCTTGTCCTTAGCCAATCTTCGCTTAATCCGTAGTCCCTGTTTCGAGTTGCAAATATTAGCAACAGAACCAGTATCAAATACCCAGGTGCTACTGCGAGCATTAGTAAGGTACACATCAATAACATGTATATCACATATACCTTTGTTCACCTTGCCATCCTTCTTATCCGCCAAATACTTGGGGCAGTTCCGCTTCCAGTGACCAGTCTGCTTGCAGTAGAAGCACTCAGTTTCAGGCTTAGGTCCAGACTTGGGTTTCTTCTCTTGAGCAGCAACTTGCTTGCCGCTCTTCTTGAAGTTCCCCTTCTTCTTCCCTTTGCCCTTTTTCTTGAAACTAGTGGTCTTGTTGACCATCAACACTTGATGCTCCTTTTTGATTTCTACCTCCGCAGCTTTCAGGATTGCGAAGAGCTCGGGAATAGTTTTGTTCATCCCTTGCATATTATAGTTCCTCACGAAGCTCTTGTAGCTTGGTGGCAGTGATTGGAAAATTCTGTCAATGACGCAATCATCTGGAAGATTAACTCCCATCTGAATCAAGTGATTATTATACCCAGACATTTTGAGTATATGCTCACTGACAGAACTGTTCTCCTCCATCTTGCAGCTATAGAACTTATTGGAGACTTCATATCTCTCAATTCGTGCATTTGCTTGAAATATTAACTTCAACTCCTGGAACATCTCATATGCTCCATGACGTTCAAAACGTCGTTGAAGTCCTGGTTCTAAGCCGTAAAGCATGGCACACTGAACTATCGAGTAGTCATCAGCTTTGCTCTGCCAGACGTTCATAACATCTGGTGTTGCTCCAGCAGCAGGCCTGGCACCCAGCGGTGCTTCTAGGACGTAATTCTTCTGTGCAGCAATGAGGATAATCCTCAAGTTACGGACCCAGTCCGTGTAATTGCTACCATCATATTTCAACTTTGCTTTCTCAAGGAACGCATTAAAATTCAACGGAACAACAGCACGAGCCATCTATCTACAATCAAACATAAACAAGCAAGATACTATCAGGTACTAAGTTCATAATAAATTTAAGTTCAAATAATCAAATTATTTAAGAACTCTCACTTAGATAGACATCCCTCTAATCCTCTAAGTGATCACGTGATCCAAATCAACTAAACCATGTCCGATCATCACATGAGATGGAGTAGTTTCATTGGTGAACATCACTATGTTGATCATATCTACTATATGATTCACGCTCGACCTTTCAGTCTCCGTGTTCCGAGGCCATATCTGTATATGCTTGGCTCGTCAAGTATAACCTGAGTATTCCGCGTGTGCAACTGTTTTGCACCCGTTGTATTTGAACGTAGAGCCTATCACACCCGATCATCACGTGGTGTCTCAGCACGAAGAACTTTTGCAACGGTGCATACTCAGGGAGAACACTTCTTGATAATTAGTGAGAGATCATCTTATAATGCTACCGTCAATCAAAGCAAGATAAGATGCATAAAAGATAAACATCACATGCAATCAATATAAGTGATATGATATGGCCATCATCATCTTGTGCCTGTGATCTCCATCTCCGAAGCACCGTCATGATCACCATCATCACCGGCGCGACACCTTGATCTCCATCGTAGCATCGTTGTCGTCTCGCCAATCTTATGCTTCCACGACTATCGCTACCGCTTAGTGATAAAGTAAAGCATTACATCGCGGTTGCATTGCATACAATAAAGCGACAACCATATGGCTCCTGCCAGTTGCCGATAACTTGGTTACAAAACATGATCATCTCATACAATAAAATTTAGCATCATGTCTTGACCATATCACATCACAACATGCCCTGCAAAAACAAGTTAGACGTCCTCTACTTTGTTTGTTGCAAGTTTTACGTGGCTGCTACGGGCTTAAGCAAGAACCAATCTCACCTACGCATCAAAACCACAACGATAGTTTGTCAAGTTGATGCCGTTTTAACCTTCGCAACGACCGGGCGTAGCCACACTCGGTTCAACTAAAGTTGGAGAAACAATCACCCGCAAGCCACCTTTGTGCAAAGCACGTCGGGAGAACCGGTCTCGCGTAAGCGTACGCGTAATGTTGGTCCGGGTCGCTTCATCCAACAATACCGCCGAACCAAAGTATGACATGCTGGTAGGCAGTATGACTTATATCGCCCACAACTCACTTGTGTTCTACTCGTGCATATAACATCAAACCATAAAACCTAGGCTCTGCTACCACTGTTGGGGAACGTAGTAATTTCAAAATTTTCCTACGCACACGCAAGATCATGGTGATGCATAGCAACGAGAGGGGAGAGTGTGATCTACGTACCCTTGTAGATCAACAGCGGAAGCATTGACGCGACATAGAGGAAGTAGTCGTACGTCTTCCCGATCCGACCGATCCAAGCACCGTTACTCCGGCGCCTCCGAGTTCTTAGCACACGTACAGCTCGATGACGCTCCCCGGGCTCCGATCCAGCAAAGCTTCGGGGATGAGTTCCATCAGCACAACGGCGTGGTGACGATGATGATGTTCCATCGACGCAGGGCTTCGCCTAAGCACTACAGCGATATGACCGAGGTGGAATATGGTGGAAGGGGGCACCGCACACGGCTAAGGAACGATCACGAGGATCAACTTGTGTGTTCTAGGGTGCCCCCTTGCCTCCGTATATAAAGGATCCAAGGGGGGGGTGCGGCCAGCCCTATGGAGGCGCGCAGGAGGAGTCCTACTCCTACCGGGAGTAGGACTCCCCTCCCTTTTCCTTGTCCAAGTAGGAGAGGTGGAAGGAGAATAGGAAAAGGGGGGGGGGAGCCGCCCCTCCCTCCTTGTCCAATTCGGAGTAGGGGGAGAGGGGGCGCGCAGCCTGCCCTGGCAGCCCCTTCCTCTTCTCCACTTTAGGCCCATGAGGCCCATTAACCCCCCGGGGGGTTCCGGTAACCCCCCGGTGCTCCGGTTTTATCCAAAACTTCCCCGGAACGCTTCCGGTGTCCGAATATAGTCATCCAATATATCAATCTTTATGTCTCGACCATTTCGAGACTCCTCGTCATGTCCGTGATCACATCCGGGACTCCGAACTAACTTCGGTACATCAAAATGCATAAACTCATAATAACTGTCATCGTAACGTTAAGCGTGCGGACCCTACGGTTCGAGAAAAATGTAGACATGACTGAGACACATCTCCGGTCAATAACCAATAGCGGGACCTGGATGCCCATATTGGCTCCTACATATTCTACGAAGATCTTTATCGGTCAGACCGCATAACAACATACGTTGTTCCCTTTGTCATCGGTATGTTACTTGCCCGAGATTCGATCGTCGGTATCCAATACCTAGTTCAACCTCGTTACCGACAAGTCTCTTTACTCGTTCCGTAATACATCATCTCGCAATTAACTCATTAGTTGCAATGCTTGCAAGGCTTATGTGATGTGCATTACCGAGAGGGCCCAGAGATACCTCTCCGACAATCGGAGTGACAAATCCTATTCTCGAAATATGCCAACCCAACATCTACCTTTGGAGACACCTGTAGAGCACCTTTATAATCACCCATTTACGTTGTGACGTTTGGTAGCACACAAAGTGTTCCTCTGGCAAACGGGAGTTGCATAATCTCATAGTCATAGGAACATGTATAAGTCATGAAGAAAGCAATTGCAACATACTAAACGATCGGGTGCTAAGCTAATGGAATGGGTCATGTCAATCAGATCATTCACCTAATGATGTGATCCCGTTAATCAAATAACAAATCTTTGTTCATGGTTAGGAAACATAACCATCTTTGATTAACGAGCTAGTCAAGTAGAGGCATACTAGTGACACTCAGTTTGTCTATGTATTCACACATGTATTATGTTTCCGGTTAATACAATTCTAGCATGAATAATAAACATTTATCATGATATAAGGAAATAAATAATAACTTTATTATTGCCTCTAGGGCATATTTCCTTCACAAGTGTGACTTGAAAAAGTACTAATGATAAAGAACTCTGTTGAGTTTCTGAAATGGAATGAGGAAAAACTACTCCCATACCAGTTAAAAATAACTTCATTTCGTATGAGTAATCAGATAAATGAAGTAGATAATCAAAGTTTCCTCAACTCACAAGAGTTATGAATGGTTTTTCAAAATTGTGGCAGAAAAGTTCTTGCCACATTTCGAGGGGGAGAAAGAAATATGAAATAAATTAAGAATGATGAAACTCCCCTATGCTTTAGATAATGTGATGCACATTATGCATCTAAAGTGATCCATTAATGAAGAATGTGATCGTCTGGGGGAGTACGACGTTCATAATAATACCCCTAGAGAAAAGAAATAGTTGTATTTCTGGATCTTTTACAGTTCCAAAAGCAGACTAAGGAATACTAAGACGGTGCTTAATGTTCCATAAAGAAGAAAGTATTGACAGAATAAACCCAAATTATAAAGTTTAAAGATACGCCATTTTTAGTGAAGATGGAGTAATCTGGGGGAGCATGTTGTATGACCTATACAACACATGTTGTTAGCTCTATAAAGGATGAATGAGTAAACATGGATCTTGTGATACAGGTCCCAGTAAAACCTATTGCCTCTTGGAAATGAAAGACTATAGAATTAATTTTCCTCTTGGCAATGACAGAGCAACAACAGCCCCATATGAAAGAAGTGCCAGTACCTGAGACACTGATGGTCTCAAGGAATGAGAAAATCAGATACTTCTGATTACTATAAAGTCTATGTTAGTGAAATTCAAATGGAGGTTGATCCGACCTCATTTAAAGTCTATGTTAGTGCAAAGAGAATGAATAAATTACAATGAGTGTTAGTGGCACATCATGACCGACATCATGATCTGAGTTACATCAGATGAAAGTAAAGAACACAAGGGATACTGCTTCAAGAAGTTTCTTATGGACTAGAGCAAGTCTCTAGACACTGGCATTTAAAGTTAAAAGAATTAGATGTTATTTTGGGCTAAAGAAAATGAGAGGACAATTGTATTCATGCAAAGTTATAGAATAGGAAATTCATTCTAATCATGTGCATGTGGATGATGTCCTACTTGCTAGTGGTCATGTCAATCTACTACAGGAGGAGAAAAGAAGTTCTTGTCCTCAAAGTTCAAAAGAATGTTCTCGGTAGAGTGTCTCTCGTTATAATTATCGAGATTCACCAAGAAAACAATAAAAGGGGGTATTAGGAATGTCGAATGGACATGCTAAGAAATGTCTCTAAAGTATGCATGCGAGAAAACCTACACATATTCTTATAGTCAAGGGTAATAGAATGGGAAACTATGGTGTTCCAAAAGTTGATGATGAGAAAAGATTGAAAATGGATATGGTACCATATGCTTCAGCTGTGGGAAGCTCAATATATTACCCTGACACAGTTCATGTATCCGGGTTGTTTTGACAATGTCCAGTGCATATATAGATCACTGGAATAGAGTCAAAGATATCAGCCTCATGCTGAAAGAAATAAGTGCTCTAAAAAGATTGAGAGTACAAAGACAAGACTTGTGAAATGTATAACAAAATCCACAATTGTCGCTAACTTTTACATTTGGAGGTTTTTGTGTCGAAAAGCTCTAAAGAATGAAACAATTATCATCAATGTGATGCAAAGATATGTTATAGCTTGATATGAGGCTGAGGGACAGGCAAAAATGGTTAAGGAGACCTATACCCGGAGTTGATAATGTTTGACAACAGCGATAACCATTTTAAGTTTTTCGCTCCTATGACAATGAGTCAAGTGTTGATGCAAACACACTGACACAGAGTTGTGCGTTGCAAAGGAGAAAGTCTGGAATTATGTAGAAATGCTTGAAGCATAAAAGCAACAAACAAGTGTTTGCAGATCTGCTTATTAAAGGCTTACCGCTCAATGTGTTTGGAGAACACACAGTCGACATGGGTTTTATGGTATAGTCTAAGATTTCGGACAATAAAGGGCCCAAGGTTAAAGAATATGTTTCAAAACAGAGAGGTACGTTGTGGCTGTCTGATTCTATCGGCAATTGAGCTGTGACGATGAAGCATGTTCTATGTATTGATCTATTATGAAACGAGTGAAGTAAAAGTATAAGGTCAAAAGTAAAAGTTGAGATCAAGGGGGAGAAAGTTAGGATGATCTCCATCGTGTGGGCCCAACGGGTGACACATACACGCGATGGAGACCAGGTCGCGTCCCCTAGCCGTGTGGTGGAACTGGCCGCCTCCCTCGGCGCCGTGCAGGGCGTGCCTGAGAAGCCCCTGAAGCACGGGTCACGCAAAAGCTCGGGCGGCGCCCATGGTGTTCTTATGCAGTTGGGGATGCGACGGTGGTCTCGGGCCGCCCTTGTCAGGCATCGCTGACGCTAGCGCACCCGCCGCCAACGGCGGGAGGCAGGAGAAGACGGTGGGCGCACACGGCAGACCCGTGGGCGGCGCACGGTGGGTGCAACAGCGAGCTGAGGTGCGGCTCGTGCGGCGGGTGGCAGAGCAGCTCGGCACGACGGCGCCGCCGTCCGCCGTGCGCAGCAGCACACCAGCTCCAGCACTCGGCCACTGCGGCGCTCTCGTCGGGGCCGTGGACGCACTCGGCCACTGCGGCACTCCCGTCGAGGCCGTGGACACACTCGGCTCAGGTGGACACGACTTCCTGCGCCGCACCTCGTCGCAGGGGCGCCGGAGCCAAGGAAGAACGGCGTGGTGGCCGGCCGCTCGGGAACGGGTCCGACGAAGGGAGGCGGGGATCTGGCGCTTGAGGCAGAGGGGAAGAAGGTGGGTGACGGAATCTAGCGGCCGGAGGCAGCCATGGGGACGCGCTGGGACGGTTCCCTCGCTGGATCGGGCGGCGCCGAGCCGTCGTGGCCGTCTTCTTCCGCCGGGAGTCTGACATGCTCGTCGTTGACCCTCCAGTTCGTACATAGAGAGGGGAAGAGACGGGAGGAGGAAGAAGTAGGCGGGGGCTGACAGTGGGACCCGTGTCCACCTAAGCAATTTGTACAAGTAGACATGCCACATCGAACCGACAAGTGGGTCCAACCGGTCAGTTTCACTATTTTCGCCAGATTATCACAGTATTAGTGCTCCTCGTTATGCATTAGGCACAATTTCGGTGGTTTTCTATGTCCTGGCTGAAATCTGGTACCAAGTTGTTACCCTAGCCTCAAGTGTGGTGGTTTTGGGTAAATAACTCGAGATTCCACTAGGTGGACTACATACGGAGCAAAATGAATGAATCCACACTTAAAATGCATCTATATACATCCGTATGTGGTTCATAGTGGAATCTCTACAAAGACTTATATTTAGAAACGGAGGGAGTACATTAATGGCCCCACAAGCTTTCCCTAGTGGTAGTACTCGAAGGCAATGGATATTCACTACCAAACCAAAATTTTCAGACTGGAGGGAGGGACTCAATTCTTTACCAGTTGCAAAGATAACCACTGGTGAGTATAATTACTAGTGCCATTAGCTGATAAATGCATGGAGGAGAGAGGTGATAAATGCATGATGCCTGGAAGGTGCACTCCACTGACCAACTGAGAGAGATTCAGAGTATATATAGTACTCTGTAATTAACAACAACAACAACAACAAAGCTTTTAGTCCCAAACAAGTTGGGGTAGGCTAGAGGTGAAACCCATAAGATCTCACAACCAACTCATGGCTCTGGCACATGGATAGCAAGCTTCCACGCACCCCTGTCCATAGCTAGCTCTTTGTCGATACTCCAATCCTTCAGGTCTCTCTTAACGGACTCCTCCCATGTCAAAATTGGTCGACCCCGCCCTCTCTTGACATTCTCCGCACGCTTTAGCCGTCCGCTATGCATTGGAGCTTCTGGAGGCCTGCGCTGAATATGCCCAAACCATCTCAAACGATGTTGGACAAGCTTCTCCTCAATTGGTGCTACCCCAACTCTATCTCGTATATCATCATTCCGAACTCGATCCTTCCTCGTGTGGCCGCACATCCATCTCAACATACGCATCTCCGCCACACCTAACTGTTGAACATGTCGCCTTTTAGTCGGCCAACACTCCGCGCCATACAACATTGCGGGTCGAACCGCCGTCCTGTAGAACTTGCCTTTTAGCTTTTGTGGAACTCTCTTGTCACAGAGAATGCCAGAAGCTTGGCGCCACTTCATCCATCCGACTTTGATTCGATGGTTCACATCTTCATCAATACCCCCATCCTCCTGCAACATTGACCCCAAATACCGAAAGGTGTCCTTCCGAGGTACCACCTGGCCATCAAGGCTAACCTCCTCCTCCTCACAGCTAGTAGTACTGAAACCGCACATCATGTACTCGGTTTTAGTTCTACTAAGCCTAAACCCTTTCGATTCCAAGGTTTGTCTCCATAACTCTAACTTCCTATTTACCCCCGTCCGACTATCGTCAACTAGCACCACATCATCCGCAAAGAGCATACACCATGGGATATCTCCTTGTATACCCCTTGTGACCTCATCCATCACCAATGTAAAAAGATAAGGGCTCAAAGTTGACCCCTGATGCAGTCCTATCTTAATCGGGAAGTCATCGGTGTCGACATCACTTGTTCGAACACTTGTCACAACATTATTGTACATGTCCTTGATGAGGGTAATGTACTTTGCTGGGACTTTGTGTTTCTCCAAGGCCCACCACATGACATTCCGCGGTATCTTATCATAGGCCTTCTCCAAGTCAATGAACACCATATGCAAGTCCTTCTTATGCTCCCTATATCTCTCCATAAGTTGTCGTACCAAGAAAATGGCTTCCATGGTCGACCTCCCAGGCATGAAACCAAACTGATTTTTGGTCGCGCTTGTCATTCTTCTTAAGCGGTGCTCAATGACTCTCTCCCATAGCTTCATTGTATGGCTCATCAGCTTAATTCCACGGTAATTAGTACAACTCTGAACATCCCCCTTGTTCTTGAAGATTGGTACTAATATACTCCGTCTCCATTCTTCTGGCATCTTGTTTGCCCGAAAAATGAGGTTGAAAAGCTTGGTTAGCCATACTATCGCTATGTCCCCGAGACCTTTCCACACCTCAATGGGGATACAATCAGGGCCCATCGCCTTGCCTCCTTTCATCCTTTTTAAAGCCTCCTTCACCTCAGACTCCTAGGTGCGCCGCACAAAACGCATGCTGGTCTCATCAAAGGAGTCATTCAGTTCAATGATAGAACTCTCATTCTCCCCATTGAACAGCTTGTCTAAGTACTCCCGCCATCTATGCTTAATCTCTTCGTCCTTCACCAAGAGTTGGCCTGCTCCGTCCTTGATGCATTTGACTTGGCCAATATCCCTCGTCTTCCTCTCCCGGATCTTAGCCATCTTATAGATGTCCCTTTCACCTTCCTTCGTGCCTAACCGTTGGTAGAGGTCCTCATATGCCCGACCCCTTGCTTCACCAACAGCTCGCTTTGCGGCCTTCTTCGCCATCTTGTACTTCTCTATGTTGTCTGCACTCCTATCCAGGTATAGGCGTCTGAAGCAATCTTTCTTCTCTTTAAGCGCCTTCTGGACATCATCATTCCACCACCAGGTATCCTTATCTTCGCTTCTCCTTCCCCTGGACACTCCAAACTCCTCCGAGGCCACCTTACGAATGCAAGTCGCCATCTTCATCCACACATTGTCCGCATCCCCTCCTTCCTCCCAAGGGCCCTCCTTAAATATCCTCTCCTTGAACACCTGAGCTACCTCCCCCTTGAGCTTCCACCACTTCGTTCTAGCGACCTTGGCACGCTTATCCCGCTGGACACGAATCCGAAAGCGGAAGTCAGCAACCACCAGCTTATGCTGGGGTACAACACTCTCCCCAGGTATCACCTTACAGTCTAGGCACGCACGCCTATCTTCTCTTCTCGAGAGGATGAAATCAATCTGGCTAGAGTGTTGGCCACTACTAAAAGTCACCAGATGTGATTCTCTCTTTCTAAAGAGGGTGTTAGCTACAATCATGTTGTAGGCTAGAGCAAAGCTTAAGACATCTTCTCCTTCTTGATTCCTGATGCCATAGCCAAAGCCCCAATGCGCCCCTTCAAAACCTGTGTTAGATGTACCCACGTGGCCATTGAGGTCTCCTCCTATGAAGAGCTTCTCACCAATCGGTACACTCCTAACCATGTCTTCCAAGCCTTCCCAGAACTCCCTCTTGGTGTTCTCATTGTGGCCTACTTGCGGGGCATATGCGCTGATAACATTGAGAACCAAGTCCTCAGCTACCAGCTTGACCAGGATAATCCGGTCCCCACGTCTCCTGACGTCTACCACTCCATACTTGAGGTTCTTGTTGATCAAGATGCCTACACCATTTCTGTTTGCAGCCGTCCCCGTGTACCACAGCTTGAAGCCGGTATCCTCCACCTCCTTCGCCTTCTGTCCTCTCCATTTGGTTTCTTGGACGCAAAGGATATCAACACCTCTCCTCACTGCTGCATCAACTAGCTCCCGAAGCTTCCCTGTCAGAGACCCTACGTTCCAGCTACCTAAGCGAATCCTCCTAGGCTCGGCTAGCTTCCTTACCCTTCGCACTCGTCGAGTCAAATGCGAAGACCCTTGCTCATTTTCCACTACATCCGGGCGCCGATGTAGCGCGCCACTAAGGATGCGACGACCCGATCCTCGCTCACTTGCCACCGTATCCGGATCAAGATACGGCGCGCCACTTGGGGGGTGACGGCCCGGCCCTTGCCCATTTTCCACCACACCCGGGTTCCGATGTGGCGCGTCGCTGAGAGGGTTACGCCCCAACGAAAATCTTTTGGGTTTCATCTTCATAAGAGTGGCTGAGTTTTTACGTTGGCTCGCCAAGCCTATCACAACCCTCCTCCTTTACCCGGGCTTGGGACCGGCTATGTTGAGACAACATAGGCGGAGTTTATATAGTACTCTGTAATTATTCGAAGAAAATAGTGCACTGACCCACCAACCGAGTAATTATTGTCTCTGTATGACCCACTAATTACATTGTTGGTTGGCTTTATAAGTCGGGCATGCTTTTTATGTCCGAAATTTAATAGAAAAAATATATCTTTAAATTTGACGTCAGATGAAGTTTCTAAGTATATAATTGTTCTGGCATATTATATATGTTTTATTAGTCAAATCAAAGATCTAAACCCCGACTTATAAACCCAACTGAAAGTATTTACTTATTAGCGTTCCTCTTTGCAACCGGTAATAATTGAGTTCCTCTGTCCAGATTGAGATTGAGATTGGAACGCGGATGCCAGTGCATCTGAATTGAAAAAATGATTTATAAATTGCAAAAATATCCAGAATTCATGATTTTTTTGAACAAACATGATATTGTGTTATACCCATGTGAAAAGAATCACGAATGAATGACTTTCATGGTATTGTGTGCAAAAGAAACCAAAATCGACACTATATAGAAGTTACTATTCATGCTTTTATACTCACAAATTTCTTTTTTGCCCTCAAGTTATTCTTTCGTGAAACTTTCTGTACGAGTATAGCACTAGATCAAGTATGTTTCCAAAATGTTCCAGAATTATGTGACCTTTTTTGCAATTTCTAAATTATTTTTTCACTTCAGGTGAATTGGGACCCGTGACCCATTGGGTATTTTCAGTATCGATTGCTTTTGAGTACTGCATAGAAGTAATTTACCACCTGACAAAATGTCTGCATAAAGGAGACAAGGGTAAATGCATGATGTGGACTGGCCAACCTACTGAGAGTGATTCAGAGAAATGCAGTGAAGCAATGGCTGGTGGACGGACCATATATATACAGTAGTATGTAATTATTTACCGGTTGCAAAGATGAACGCTAGTGAGGAAAATTAATAGTGTCATTGCCTGATAAATGCATGAAGGAGAGAGAGATGGTAAATGACCGGCAGGGGCATGAGGGACGTACAATTATTGTCTCTGAATGACCCACTGCACTGAATAATTACATGTGCCAAAAGCAGTACTATTCAGAGGCATCGTGGGGGCTCTGTATCTCTTGACCTGCTGTTGTTGGTCTTCATCTCAGTCCTCATCTCCACCAGCGACAGAGAGCTCCCTCCCTCTCATCTCAGTCTGTTGTTGGTGAGGTCTTCCTCTGCTCCTCATCTCCACCACCGACAGTGTGCTCCCTTCCTCTCATCTCAGCCCTCTCATCCATCCGCCCTTGTTGCTGTTCTCATCCAGCCTCGCCCCTGCCAGTTGGGTATATTTCCTGTCGATTTGTTTCCAGTTAAAGTAGCAATGCTTGGATCTAAAAAGTTATTACTTCTCCTGCTTGATGAGTCTCATCGCTTTGTGTTGGTTGAATCCAGGGTGGCAGTTTCCAGTCATTATTCAGAGCACTATGCATCGAATCGACTGACCCGGCTAGCGGCCTGGTAAAAATTTCCCTCCTATCTTTCTTGATATTCTCTTCTTATTAATCTGCTGATTTGCTAGATTATAAGTTCTTATTACTTATTCTTTCAGATCGAGTGAAGCGACGTCCGCCGCCGTGTTCTGTTGTGTTCTGCTCTGCTCTGCCAAGAAGTATCAAAGGTGGGTCCGGATCCTGCAGTTTGGATTGGCAGCTCAGTTCTAGAGGAGCTCGTTGAAATTAAAGCTTCACACAGTCATTATGCAGCTCAGTTCTAGTGAAGCGTTTAATCGAGTGAAGCCACCTCCACGCTCACGAATCTGGCCTCTGGTGCCCAGCCGCCGCTTCGGCTTCGTTGTCCCCACAGCGCGACCATCCGACGAAGACGTCGCCGTCGTGTTCGCTCTCTTGTGAAGCGCCAAAGGTGGGCTTGGGTCCAGAATCCTACATTCACGCATTTGGCTTGGCAACTCAGTTCTAGTGCTCGGATTGTTTTACAGATCCCTACATTCATCGATTTGCAGGTTTCCAGCTGATTAATCCAAAGAGCTCTCATGAATATTGTCACGGGGGCCATGGGCACCCTGATCCCCAAGCTGGGCGAGCTGCTCATGGAGGAGTACAAGCTGCACAAGCGCGTCAAGAAAGATGTCGAGTTCCTCAGGAAGGAGCTTGAGAGCATGCACGCTGCCCTCATCAAAGTTGGCGAGGTGCCGCAGGACCAGCTCGACAGGCAAGTCAAGCTCTGGGCCGACGATGTGAGAGAGCTCTCCTACAACATGGAGGATGTCGTCGGCAAGTTCCTTGTACACGTCGACGGCGACGGCACTCAGCAGCCGCACGACAACTCCGGCAGATTCAAGGAGCTCAAGAACAAGATGATCAGCTTGTTCAAGAAAGGCAAGAATCACCATCGCATAGCTGACGCAGTCAAGGAAATCAAGGAGCAACTCCAGGAGGTGGCTGCTAGGCGTGACAGGAACAAGGTAGTTGTTCCTAATCCTACGGAACCAATTGTTATCGATTCTTGCCTTCAAGCTTTGTACGCAGAAGCGACAGAGCTAGTTGGCATATATGGGAAGAGGGATCAGGAGCTCATGAGCTTGCTCTCCATGGAGGGTGATGATGCCTCTAACAAGAGACTGAAGAAGGTCTCCATTGTTGGATTTGGAGGGTTGGGCAAAACCACTCTTGCTAGAGCAGTGTACGACAAGATTAAAGGTGATTTCGATTGTCGGGCATTTGTTCCCGTCGGTCAGACCCCTGACATGAAGAAGGTTTTAAGGGATATCCTCATTGATCTCGGCAACTCTCACTCAGATCTTGCGATACTGGATGCAAATCAGCTTATTAAAAAGATTCATGAATTCCTAGAGAACAAGAGGTATGCATCAGTTACAACAAAAATGTACAGTATATGATATATTTGTTTCGCATGCTAGCTGTACAAGTAATACTGTAATAGTAGTGTGTAAATATATTGTACGTCACACGGAAGGGTTCAGAATAATTTTCAAGGTCACCTTTATTGATGTATGCAGTTTGCAGTAAACTGTAAACCTTATAGGTGCTCAATTTCAAGCCTGTATAAGTATATATGTTTGATTCTTCCCTCCTTTATCGAAATAATTAGTAACTACTTCTTGTTGCATTTGTTACAATGGCTGAAACTTATTGGCATTGGTCCAAGAAATCCATCTAAACTTCTTAAGAATCTTACTATCAGCAAAATATAGACAAAAGGATAATGCTACACTATTTGAGTGAGTCTCCAAGAGGTTCATTAGCTGTCATATATTAAATTGGTGGGCTAATCTGTACTAGGGTCTTCCCAATATATCTACCCGACCATTTAACTTCCGTAGTTAATTGTATTTTACGTGTGATCACTGATCCAGCAATTTTCTATTTGCGTTTTACTCCCTTGAATCTTAAATATTAGTTCATTTTGTTCATCATCTGATTGTAGGATCATAATGCATGCTTCATGAGAATCAGATTATCGAGTTTGAGACGCATGCTGCTTACTAGTTCGTTTTTGAATATATGCCCTTACCGATGTATAGTTCCACCCATATATTCGTATGGCCCTCAGCTTTGTGATATGTATAGACCTTCACTGATACTCTGAACTAATGTAGGTATCTTGTCATAATTGATGATATATGGGATGAAAAGTTGTGGGAAGGCATCAACTTTGCTTTCTCCAACAAGAATAATCTAGGCAGTCGGCTAATCACCACAACCCGCAATTTCGATGTCTCCAAATCATGTTGCTTATCGGCTGATGATTCAATATATAAAATGAAACCTCTTTGTACTGATGAATCCAGAAGGCTCTTCCATAAGAGAATATTTCCTGATGCTAGTGGATGCCCAAGTGAATTTCAACAAGTGTCTGAAGATATATTGAAGAAATGTGGTGGGGTACCACTGGCCATCATTACTATTGCTAGTGCTTTGGCTAGTGGCCAGGAGGTGAAACCAAAGAGAATGGGATATTCTGCTCCAGTCCCTTGGCTGTGGACTAACAAAAGATAACAGTTTGGTTGAGATGCGGAGAGTGCTATCTTTCAGCTATTATAATCTGCCATCTCATCTGAAAACTTGTCTACTGTACCTATGCATATATCCAGAAGATAGCACCATTGATAGAGATAGACTGATATGGAAGTGGGTGGCCGAAGGATTTGTCCACCATGGAGATCAAGGGACTAGCCTATTTTTGCTCGGATTAAATTACTTCAACCAGCTCGTTAATAGAAGTATGATCCAGCCAATATATGATCGACTAGGGCAGGTATATGCTTGCCGTGTACATGACATGGTTCTTGACCTTATCTGCAACTTGTCACATGAAGCAAAGTTTGTTAATGTATTGGATGGTACTGGGGATAGCATGTCTTTTCAAGGCAATGTTCGTCGTTTGTCCCTTCAAGATAGAAATAAAGATCATCAAGGCACACCTCTCAGAAATTTCACGGGTATATCACGAGTGAGGTCCATTACTATCTTTACATCTGCTATTAATATCATGCCAGCCCTGTCAAGGTTTGAAGTTCTGCGTGTACTTGATTTGTCATACTGTAATCTGGGAAAAAGTAGCAGCCTGCAACTTAACCTCAAGGGTGTTGGACACTTAGTTCACCTGAGGTATCTTGGTCTAGCAGGTACTGGAATCAGGGAACTCCCGGCTGAGATAGGAAACCTGCAGCTTTTGGAGGTGTTGGATCTTAAAAGCAATGAGCTACAAGAATTGCCGCCCGCTGTTGGGAAGTTGAGAAGATTAATCTACCTAAATGTTTATCTCAATAAGGTGGTTCCAACTCCTGGTGTGTTGCAGAATCTGACATCCATTGAAGTGTTGATGGGGCTCTTGGTCTCTGTGAACATTATTGCACGAGAGCTTGGCAACCTTGCAAGGATGAGGCTGCTTCTGATTCACTTCAAGGATGGTAGTTTGGATTTGTATGAAAGTTTCGTGAAGTCTCTGGGCAACCTACTTCACATTGAAAGCCTATATATTAATTGCGGTTCCGGAGAAACATCTTTTGAACTGATGGATCTCTTGGGAGAATGCTGGATGCCTCCTGTACATCTCCGTAAATTTGTGTCTTGGATGCCCAGCCAACTCTCTGCACTGCGAGGCTGGATAATAAGAGACCCCTCGCATCTCTCGAACCTCTTCGAGTTAATCCTCTCGTCAGTGAAGGAAGTGCAGCAGCAGGACGTGCAAATCATTGGGGGGTTGTTGTCCCTTCGCTTGCTTTGGATACAGACCACCCACCAAACACAACGGCTGCTTGTGATCGGTGCAGATGGGTTCCGCCGTATGGTTGAATTTCGCTTGGATTGTGGATCAGCAGCGCAAATTAAGTTTGAACCAGGAGCTTTGCCGAGGGCGGAAGTAGTTGCGTTCAGCCTGGGCGTGCGGGTGGCGAAAGAGGATGGTAACCGTGGTTTCGACTTGGGCCTGCAGGGGAACCTGCTCTCCCTTCAGGGGCGTGTCAGGGTTTATATGTATTGTGGTGGAGCGAGGGTTGGGGAGGCAAAGGAAGCGGAGGCTGCGGTGAGGCACACGCTCAAAGCCCGTCCCAACCATCCCCCCGTTCATATTGAGATGAAGCCGCGTATAGCAGAAGGTACTCATTCTGCACCTAACCAATCACTTGTATGTATGTACGTGTTTTCTCATGACTGCCTGACCATATTGCTTTCTGCATGTGTTTGATCTCCAAGGTGCTCATGATGACGATTTGTGTGAGGACAAGGAGAACTGATTTCTGACGCATCAGATGTGCTCTTGGTATGTACTACGTATTTGCCTATTATGTTTTCCATCTTCTTTCTCCATGTCTATAGCTCAGCTTGTCGTACACTGATCAACTATGCTGCACTAGTGGCAAGGTATTTACAGAAATTTCTTAGGCATAAGTATCTGATTAGAAAAGTGAACTCGACACAGTTGTAGTGTGAAACTTGCCCAATCTCTTTTTTGGCAAGGGATGATTAAAGCTAAGGATTATTTTCTGCAATTTTGTAGAAGGATAGTTAGTGGAGAGAAGTAGAATTTGAGACTATTGGTGAACAGGGCTGTGCTGCCCAAAACTCCAAATTAGGTGCTAGAGTGCTAGAATATTGATGGACAATGTACTTCACCTCATACAATTTATCTCCTTATGTAAGCATATCTCTGTAGCTAGAGTGCTAGCACTAATTTCATTGCTCTTAAATCTAGAAGGGGTTATATATGATGAAACTGCTAAGAAATCACTAATTTCAATTACTTGCTGATTGTGAAGATTCATGTAGGTGGCCTTTTAGAGGAAAATGGAGTATTTTCTGTGAATTCTATGTACGTAGTAGCTTTGAAATTCCAACAAGTGAAACGGCCTTGTACAAAATTTTGATATGTATAAAAGATCAAATTATTTATGTGGATTCCATTCAGAAAGATAGTATCTTAACGAGAAATAATCTGAATCATATAGCTAGGTAGTGTGATACAGGAACATCATCTTATTTGGCAGTAGAAAAGAGTCAGTGGAGCACTATGCAGTGTGCTTATGGTTTTGATATAGTTCCTGTTATAGCATTGAGGGATTTTCTGATTTGGTGATAAATTTCAGGGGTAGTCATGGATTCCATCTGTTTAGCTGAGAAAGTTGCTTGCTGGGTGCTTCATTTGTTGGTCTAGCTTGCACGGAATGACGCAAAAGACCTGCGTGATGTGCAGGATAGCAGGGGCACCCGAGATGTTTCACCCGGGATCATGCAAAGAATTGAAGGATGAAAAAGTTCCGAGGCTCGCTGGGAATTGTGTGTTGAGCTTCTTTTAAATGGTAGTCGTTTGCAGAAAGAGATGTTGCTTGGTTTTGTAATGGATTAAGTAGGGGTGTTGGAGTGAACTGAAGTTTGTTGCTTTGTTTTGCATTTTGTTGTATGTGAGCGCTAGCCTATGTCATGCTGCTTTTTTCTTAAGCTGAAGCCGACAAACCTGAAGGTATGTCATCGTGTTTGTAATAACTGAAATTCGGGGCTCAACTGAGCTCCTTAATTTGAATGTGGGATCAGTTACTTAAGAAAATACTCCGTGTCAAAAAACGTCTTACATTATGGGACGGAGGGAGTATTAATTATCAGTCAACTGATTTGATTTGAATCTAAGCCGATTTTTTTGTGTCCAGAGAACGTATGACACATGTGTGCATTTGTTTTGAGTCCTGGTTTGGATTTTTTTTTGACTGATTTCCCGTTGGGTTTCAGCCCGCTGCCTACTCTGCTCTCCTCCCCACACGCTCAAAAGAAAAAAAAGAATACGGCTGCTTTGCTAATGCCCAGCACTCCCCATCTCCAAGAGACGCAGCGATGCAACAGGACATAGATTGGAAAGAGAGAAAAGAGCATACTAGATGATAGAATCGAGAGTTCGAAGATCCAAAACAGAAAGATGGGTACTGAGTACTGACCCGCATGAGCTCCAACGTCTACTGCTGC
>NC_057794.1:14997323-14998513 GCF_018294505.1 Triticum aestivum
AAAAACTAGATCAAACTGTAGGAAAAAGAATACAGAAAAATCCTGATAATTAAAAGGTTCAGGACACCTGTCTTTCCTTGGTTTTTTCCTGTACACAATGAAAGCTATGGCACTAAAAATTTCTAAAAAGAAAGAAAGAAAGCTATGGCACTAAATATTTCTGACAAGCTGAAGAAAGAAAACTGAACAAACCGACGTAATAATCCTGAAAACTTAAGTAGAAGACTGGAAACTGAAAAATCAATTTTTGGTTGGTGGAAATATGAAAGACAAAGGAGAAACTGGTGAATGAAATGAGAAACTGGTGAATGAAATACTGAACAAACTTAAAATGACAAACTCATCGAAGCCTAAAACTGTAACTGAAATAACTGAGTGGTCAGGACATAAAAGATAGATAGTGCCGAACGTCGGACTGATAAATAAACTGAAGACGATAAACGATCCTAGCCTCTACAAACAAAAGAGATTCTAGCTTATCAACTGATCCACGTGCCTAGCAGCCATACATCAGAAAGCTCCCACAAGCGCCGTGGCAGAGAGAACGTGCTGTGAAGATGGCTGCTACGAGCAATTACAGTGAAGAAACTGGCTCTGAAACTTGGTAAATACACTAAAAAGCTACTTCTCAATTCTCATCACTGAAACTTGGTAAAATAGCCTAGATCTGAAGTCTGAAGTACGCTTTTGAACATACATCAACACTGAACATCAAAAAACTGAAAACTAGAAAAAATGGAAAAAAATTAAAAAGCAATTACGGCCAAACTATCTCTCATTACTCACCTATGCTTAAAAATGAAAGGGAAGAACAAAAAAGCAGCAACAATCGCTGATAAAAAAGTTATAGCGCGCCACTTTAGCACTTTTAATGCGCCAGGACCAACATTGCTTTAGCAGACGCCCAAAGACGCGCGCCCAAAAAGCAGACAGTGCAAATTGTGAAGCGCGCGCAATCCGGAGCCCAAAATATGCTGCGCGCTATAGCGTTTTTCAACGCGCGCCCAAAATTTTTTAGCGCTACAGCATCTGCTGGAGCTGTTGGGCGCCAAAAAAACGAATTTTTAGTGCGCGAAGCTCTTTTTGGGCCCCTGGTAGAGATGCTCTAAGTTGTAATTGAATCTCTCTCTCTCTCTCTCTCTCTCTCTCTCTCTCTCTCTCTCTCTCTCTCTCTCTCTCTCTCTCTCTCT
>NC_057794.1:14998649-15008605 GCF_018294505.1 Triticum aestivum
CTATCTCTCTACCATGGATCTCTGAATGGTGGACTAAGCTGGGTTCGTGACACAACGACAGATAGACAGACATGGAAAAAAAAAGGGGAAACCTTGCGCCCGCCCAGCGACGGGCGACAAGGTGATTCCGGTAGGCCCCGATGGCCATGGGAGGCCTCCGCTGGCATGTTATGAGCTATCCATACCTTCCTTCCTCCCTCCCGCTGCTCCTGGATGCACTACACAGCCTACCCCCGCCTGCCTACCTCCACCGCCCCCGCCTCCCTCGTCAGCTACGCCCTGACCCTTGCTGTTCTGGAGGCAGCAACGATCATTTGCTAATGACGGACATAAGTGAATCACAAGCACGCCCTGACCCTTCCTCGTTGTTGCCATCCGTCTCGTTCCATTAATTCTACATCTCAGTGGTGATGTCTCAGTCACTGCACGGAAGGTGTTTGACGAAATGACCCGATCTTGTTGCTTCTTCTGTTCTTGTGGATCCACGCCTGTGGTTAGCGAGGCTACAGAACACAATAAAATAGCCACGCTGCCGGGGCGGCCCTGTCACCCGGAGAAGATTTCTTTTTATTAAGTGAATACCCAAAATTGTAGTCATTTTATTTCTATCTTTCCAGACATAACCAAGGAATGGAAAAGATTCCTCAAGAGTCTCGGGTCCCAGAAGCGCGTGATAAATGCCACCGAAGCCTAAGACTGCGGAGGAAATTAGGTGAAGTACGCCAGATACAAAGTACGGAAAAGTATCTAGAAGTAAGATAAGGGTGCCTTTCACAGTACTAGTAAGTAATACTTTGTGTTTTCCTTTCTCTCTGTATTGCACTACTGCGAGTCTAACATTTCAAATGTCGTGGGTGGCAGTGTGAGCGGCTGGAGTTGTACATGACGTTGTGGTGTGCTGATTTGCCGCGCATGCTGCCACCACTAGTGCAGAACCGGGCAATAGCACCGGTTCGTAAGGCCCTTTAGTGCCGGTTTAGGAACCGGCACTATTATTTCGGCACTAAAGCCCCCCTCCCCTTTAGTACCGGCTCAGAACGAACCGGTGCTAAAGGGAAACCATGTGGCACGAGCCAGCTCCGGGGGCCGAGAGCCCTTTAGTACCGGTTGGTAACACCAACCGGTACTAAAATGTTTGGGGGGGTTTTGGTTTTATGATTTCTTTTTTATTTAATTTTGTGTTTTCCATTTTAATTCTTTTTCGTTTGCTGGTATTTTACGGTACTACACATTGTACACGTTATGCATATATATATATATATATATATATATATATATATATATATATATATATATATATATAGAATTTCTAGTAGAACCAATCATATATATATCATCAATGTCTCACAAACAACCATATTAATTTACACATACACACATGTATAGCCATATACAATTTCTCCTACATATGCATGTTGCCTTCGGAGCCAGTGGCATTAGCCTAATTGGTGCCTTCGAAACACGATGACAATTGGAAGTGGTTCATGACCTAATCGATGGGGGCGGTAGCAGGTAATAGTATTCTCCCTTCGGATTTATGACCTGGTCGAGCAAAAATCCCGCTATTTCCTCTTGAAGTGCTTCTACGCGCTCCGTTTCTAGGAGGTTGTCCCGCACCTCTTTGAACTGTTAAGAAGGAGATCAATATGTATGTGTATTAGTTGTGTGACTAGATATCGATAATGGTGTAAAAATTGTGAATGGTGTTCTGACAAGCGACCCATTCCTGTCTTTGAGATCTGCTCCTTTCGGACGCCATCATGCGAATGTTCTCGCAAACGCAGTATGCACACAAATTAGTCCCCTGCGCCTGCTTCAGGGCCTTTATTACGATAATGGAATTTAATTTGATCAGATAATAATTAATCAAGCATGATAATTAAAGAGATGGCAGCTAGCTAGCTAGCTAGTACTACTTAATTACTTACCTTGGATCGAAACCATTTCAGCTGTGGTTTCCATTCGCCTTCTGTGACGCTGATGAACCTTGCCCAAGCCCTGCCCGCCGACAAAGAAAATGAATAAAGGGGTTATTAAATAGTTTATATCATGAAATGACGAACTAAATAAGCCGAGATATATAGTTAATAATGATTGAAATTACCTGTTGACTATCCCATACAAGATGTTGTAGTCACTATTTGCTTTGAGTAGCGAGTCCAGTATTTCAACTGTTCTGGCGTCAACTTTAATGATACACAAGATCCAGTGAAATCTGCATGCACACACGTTTGCATGTCTTAATTAAGCGGGCATATGTAAGCAAAAACATGTAGCTAGCTAGTAGGCAAAAACAAAGAATTTGTAGTATAAGAAAGTGTGACTCACTCGAAGTTGTAAGGAAGTAGTATATCTTCATTGTATTTGAGGCGCTTCAAGAACTCTAGCATGATGTCCTCTATCTGCTTTTCATAATACTTGCTCATTTTCCATGTGTATTGATTAACGGTGTTTGGGTCAATGAACCCAATGCCATAGCGTCCACCTTTTATCATTTCATACATCTTCATCCTGCATAATACCACAGAAAAGAATATAGTGAGGATAATTACAGGTAATGATTGATCAAAAGGATCACTACAGCTAGCTTGAGACTTAAATTACAGAAAGAAATACTTACAGACAATAGCAATTGACGATAGATTTGTCGAGTGCGTCTTGATTGTATAACTGAAACAATTCAGAATACTCAACGGCCACAACTTTCTCATGGTAGTAATGATCCTTCTTGACATACACCATGAGGGACTTTCGATCGGATCTCTTGATAATGTCCATGTACCATTGATGCAATTCATACATTCTCGTTGGGAGCTTCTTGACATCTTCTGGCTTGACCAAAGGTTGGCCCCGGACATATTTCCGTTTTATTTCCTCCTCTGTAATCCCAGGCATGTCCTCGATCTCGAGGAGTTGTCCAACAGTGATCTTGAGTTCTTCAGCTTGCATTATATGCTCCTGGGTTATTACCACATCGCCCACCTCGGGAACGTAAACTGTTTGGCCACAATAATATTGGGCGCGCGTACTGTCACGTGTTGTTGGCGGCACAACAAGCGGGGGGATCGATTGCGCCGCCTATTCTCCCATCTGGGCAACGGTTTTCCCGCATTTTTCGACAGCTGCTTGTTGTTTGCTCGAACTCGAGCTCGCCTCCTTCTGTAGACGTTGTCGATATAATTTCCTGATGTGGCGCTCATAGTCTGTGTCAACAGGCTTAGGAGCTGGTGGTTGAGCCATACGAATGAAGTGGTCAACTACTTCCACAGGCACTTTCTCCCTTGGCGGCGGTGGCGGTTTCGGTCCAAAATGGGCGTCGACTTCTGCCCGCACTATGGCATTGGTTTGCTCCTCGGTCCTGTCGTAAGCCCTCACAGGAAGAGGAGTAGTGAGGTTTGGACCATATTTATATCGCTTGCCTCCGCCTGTACTTCCTGTACTATGACCTCGACTGGTACCGCTATGCACCATAGCTGCGGGGTATCTCTTCTGCGATTGCCGAGGCGGCGGAGATGGCTGACGGGGCTGAGTTGGACGAGGAGGAGTGGCCTAAAGCTGTGCCGGACTTGGAGGAGGAGTGGCCTGAGGTTGTGCCGGACTTGGAGGAGGAGTGGACGTCTGACGCTGTGTCGGACTTGGAGGAGGAGTGGCCTGACACTTTGCCGGACTTGGAGGAGGAGGAGTGGCCTCACGCGTTGTTGGACTTGGAGGAGCGGGAGTCTGCTGACTCGGTGGCGGACTTCGACGAAGAGTCGGGTGACGCGGTGTCGGTGGCCTTCGAAAAATGATGCAATCCTTTCTCCATAGGATGATACGATGTTTGGCATCTCCGAGTGTGTGCTCCTCGTCACCTCCAGGAATGTCAAGCTCTAGCCCCGAATATTGGTCCACCACCTCATCAACCAAGACACGAGCATAGCCCGCTGGAATCGGGTTGCAATGGAAGGTTGCCTCGGGGGAATTTGAAAAAGCAACGGCGTCCGCCACCTTCATGGATATGTTCTTCATTTTGAAGTGTAGCTCGCAGTTAGTGTTCTCCGTGATGCACTAGTAGAAAACAGGGCTATGGTCCAGGCCGGCTCAGCCCATTAGTCCCGGTTCAGTGTAGAACCGGGACTAATGTGGGCATTGGTCCCGGTTCGTGAGCCCAGGGGGCCGGCCGGGCCACGTGGGCCATTGGTCCCGGTTCGTCTGGACCTTTTGGTCCCGGTTGGTGGGACGAACCGGGACCAATGGGCCTCGCTCCTGGCCCACCACCATTGGTCCCGGTTGGTGGCCTGAACCGGGACCAAAGGCTCCCCTTTAGTCCCGGTTCATGCCACAAACCGGGACCAATGAGGTGCCTATATATACCCTCGCCCGCGAGGAGAGCACTCCAGTGCTCTGTTTTTCTCTGGCCGGCGAGGGGAGGGGTTTGTGGTGCTCTAGCTCACCTCCTATGCACATGAGGTGTTCGATGGAATGCCCGAGTCACACTACTTAAACTTTCTCCTCTCGAAGCTCGACCTCCAAGCTCCATTTTCCTCGAGATTTATCTAGATTTAGCGGTCCGTCACGCCCCATCCCCGATCACCGCCGTCGATCACCCGCGCTGATCTCATCACCGACACCACCGTGGTGAGCCTCTTGTTCTTATCTTCTTTCTGAAAGGAAAAATATTCTTACTTGTCTGTTTAGATAGATACTTGTATCATTTTCTTACATTTATTATTGCATCTTATATAATGCGATGGTTTTGGTATCCGCCCCCGTCGGCCCTCGTCCTGTCTATGATTCGGATTTGGTATGTATATTATCTTCATAACTATTGGTTCATTTATTGTTTATGAAAATTATGCCGACCAACGTGACATAGATTTTATTTATCTAGGATGTATGTGAATCGGAAATGCCAACCGACCCTATTGTCGAGAGGTTAAATTTAGTTGAAGAAGAAAACAATTTGTTGAAGGAAAAAATAAAAAAATTTGAGGAGGAGAAGATGATATTGGAGTTGCATGTTGCGGATGTCGTCGATGATCACAAGATCAAGATGGATGCAATGCGCTTGAAGATTAGAAAGATTAGAAAATATGCCATTCATACCGAGGCTTGGTATCATTATGTCGTTGGATCAATTGTTACCTTGGTTGCGATTATGATCGCGCTTGTTTTTGCATTGAAATGTTTTACATAGTTTTAATGTATGGTTTAATTAATTAGATGCTCTGGATATTGTTGTTAGATGAGAACTATGTATGCACTTTGGTTTTAATGTGATGATGAACTTCTATTAATTTGGACACTTAATTATATATAATGCACGCAGATGAACCGGCAATGGATGTACGGTGACAGACACACCCGCGAGTACATTAAGGGCGTGCATGAGTTTCTCGATGCGGCTGAGGCAAACAAGCAGAATGGTTTTATGTGTTGTCCATGCACTGAATGTGGGAATACGAGGTCTTACTCTAACCGGAAAATCCTTCACTCCCACCTGCTTTACAAGGGTTTCATGCCACACTATAATGTTTGGACGAGGCACGGAGAAATAGGGGTTATGATGGAAGACGGCAAAGAAGAAGAGTACGATGACAACTATGTGCCCCCTGAATACGGTGATGCTGCAACGGGGGGAGCTGGTGAAGATCAAGAGGAACCAGACGATGTTCCCAATGATGCTGCCACGGGTGAAGCTGCTGAAGATCAAGAGGAACCAGACGATGTGCCCGATGATGATGATCTCCGCCGGGTCATTGTCGATGCAAGGACGCAATGCATTAGTCAAAAGGAGAAGCTGAAGTTCGATCGCATGTTAGAGGATCACAAAAAAGGGTTATACCCCAATTGCGAAGATGGCAACACAAAGCTCGGTACCGTACTGGAATTGCTGCAGTGGAAGGCAGAGAATGCTATGGCTGACAAAGGATTTGAGAAGCTACTGAAAATATTGAAGAAGAAGCTTCCAAACGATAACGAATTGCCCGACAGTACATACGCAGCAAAGAAGGTCGTATGCCCTCTAGGATTGGAGGTGGAGAAGATACATGCATGCCCTAATGACTGCATCCTCTACCGCGGTGCATACAAGGATCTGAACGCATGCCCGATATGTGGTGCGTTGCGGTATAAGATCAGACGAGATGACCCTGGTGATGTTGACGGCGAGCCCCTCAGGAAGAGGGTTCCTGCGAAGGTGATGTGGTATGCTCCTATAATACCACGGTTGAAACGTCTGTTCAGAAACGAAGAGCATGCCAAGTTGATGCGATGGCACAGTGAGAACCGAAAGAAAGATGGGAAGTTGAGAGCACCCGCTGACGGGTCGCAGTGGAGAAAAATCGAGAGAAAGTACTGGGATGAGTTTGCAAAGGACCCAAGGAATGTATGGTTTGCTTTAAGCGCGGATGGCATTAATCCTTTCGGGGAGCAGAGCAGCAATCACAGCACCTGGCCCGTGACTCTATGTATGTATAACCTTCCTCCTTGGATGTGCATGAAGCGGAAGTTCATTATGATGCCAGTTCTCATCCAAGGCCCTAAGCAACCCGGCAACGAAATTGATGTGTACCTAAGGCCATTAGTTGAAGAACTTTTACAGCTGTGGAATGGAAACGGTGTACGTACGTGGGATGAGCACAGACAGGAGGAATTTAACCTTAAGGCGTTGCTGTTCGTGACCATCAACGATTGGCCCGCTCTCAGTAACCTTTCAGGACAGACAAACAAAGGATACCACGGATGCACGCACTGTTTAGATGACACTTAAAGTATATACCTGGACAAATGCAGGAAGAATGTGTACCTGGGCCATCGTCGATTTCTTCCGACCAACCATCAATGTCGAAAGAAAGGCAAGCATTTCAAAGGCGAGGCAGATCACCGGAAGAAGCCCGCATGCGCACCGGTATTCACGTGCTTGCTATGGTCAATGATTTACACTATGTAATCTTTGGAAAGGGTCCCGGTGGACTAGCTGTTCCGAATGACGCTGAGGGACACGCACCCATGTGGAAGAAGAAATCTATATTTTGGGACCTACCCTACTGGAAAGACCTAGAGGTCCGCTCCTCAATCGACGTGATGCACGTGACGAAGAACCTTTGCGTGAACCTGCTAGGCTTCTTGGGCGTGTATGGGAAGACAAAAGATACACCCGAGGCACGAGAGGACCTGCAACGTTTGCACGAAAAAGACGGCATGCCTCCGAAGCAGTATAAAGGTCCTGCCAGCTACGCTCTTACGAAAGAAGAGAAAGAAATCTTCTTTGAATGCCTTCTCAGTATGAAGGTCACGACTGGCTTCTCGTCGAATATAAAGGGAATAATAAATATGCCAGAGAAAAAGTTTCAGAACCTAAAGTCTCATGACTGCCACGTGATTATGACACAACTGCTTCCGGTTGCATTGAGGGGGCTTCTACCGGAAAACGTTCGATTAGCCATTGTGAAGCTATGTGCATTCCTCAATGGAATCTCTCAGAAGGTGATCGATCCAGAAATCATACCAAGGCTAAGGAGTGATGTGGCGCAATGTCTTGTCAGTTTCGAGCTGGTGTTCCCACCATCCTTCTTCAATATCATGACGCACGTCCTAGTTCATCTAGTCGACGAGATTGTCATCCTGGGGCCCGTATTTCTACACAATATGTTCCCTTTTGAGAGGTTCATGGGAGTCCTAAAGAAATATGTCCGTAACCGCGCTAGGCCAGAAGGAAGCATCTCCATGGGCCATCAAACAGAGGATGTTATCGGGTTTTGTGTTGACTTCATTCCTGGCCTTAACAAGATAGGTCTCCCTAAATCGCGGTATGAGGGGAGACTGACTGGAAAAGGCACTCTGGGAAGAGACTCAATAATATGCAGGGACGGATATTCTTGGTCTCAAGCACACTACACAGTTCTATAGAACTCTACCTTGGTGACCCTGTATGTCGATGAACACAAGAACAGTCTGCGCTCCAAACACCCGGAGCAGTGCGACGACTGGATTACATGTGAACACATCAGGACTTTCAGCAGTTGGTTGGAAACACGTCTCAGAGGTGACAACACTGTTTGTGATGAGTTGTACTTGTTGTCCAGGGGACCATCTTTGACTGTATTGACTTACAAAGGATACGAGATAAATGGGAATACATTTTACACGATCGCCCAAGATCAAAAGAGCACCAACCAAAACAGCGGTGTCCGCTTTGATGCAGCAACCGAGAGCGGAAAGGACACATATTATGGTTACATAGTGGACATATGGGAACTTGACTACGGACCTGATTTTAAGGTCCCTTTGTTTAAGTGCAAATGGGTCAATCTGTTAGGCGGCGGGTACAGGCAGACCCACAGTACGGAATGACAACAGTGGATCTGAAAAATCTTGGGTACACTGACGAACCGTTCGTCCTAGCCAATGATGTGGCACAGGTTATCTATGTGAAGGACATGTCTACCAAACCGAGAAAAAGAAAAGATAAGGAAGCGAATACATCATACTATGAGCCAAAGCGCCACATAGTTCTTTTAGAAAAAAGGGACATCCTGGGAGTGGACGGCAAGACAGACATGTCTGAAGATTATGAAAAGTTTCATGAAATTCCTCCCTTCAATGTCAAGGCTGACCCAAGCATCCTGATAAACAATGAAGATTATCCATGGTTACGGCGCAATAAGCAAATGACACAAGCAAAGAAAAAGTGAAGACTTTCTCCCGCAATAAGCAAATGCTATGTGGGTGAAATTATGATACCATCCCAACTTTCAACTTTTTCAGAGTTCATTTGAAATGCTTTCATGTCTTATGGTTCGAAACTTTGATACTTCGAAAGTGATTGTCCATTTTGTACACGAAGTGCATCAAGTTTTTGTCGTAACCCTCTCTACTTTTTGGAACATGCTATGTGGGTGAAATGATGATACCATGCCAACTTTCAACCTTTTCAGAGTTCATTTTGAAATGCTTTCCAATTTCAGAGTAATTTAGCTCAAAGAATGAATTAATAGCAAACAGAATGAACTACAAAACTTTTATGAAAATAAAAACAATCAATTAAAATATTATGTTATGATCAACTAAAATAAAACTATAATATTCTTCAATAGCAAAAAGAATATAATTTGTGTGACCTAAAATCAATAGTAAAGTTATTCTAATTTTAAATAGAAATAAACTAGTGATTCACAAACTAGTGATTCATAAAAATAAATAGCAAAGAAGAAAAAATTCTAATTTTATAGTAAACTTATTCATAAACTAGTGATTCACACAAATTTTTAAAAATTCAAATTTAAACTATTTAAAATTTAAAACTAATGGCACTAACAGAAAGTTTATAATTGTTGTGACCTAAAAGCAAAAAGAAATCACTAAAAAACTGTAAGTATTTAGTTTTAAGTAGAAATAAAAAATAAATAGAAAAAAAATTCTAATTTTATAGTAAAGTTATTCATAAACTAGTGATTCACACAAATTTATAAAAATTCAAATTTAAACTATTTAAAATTTAAAACTAATGGCACTAACAGAAAATTTATAATTTTTGTGACCTAAAAGCAAAAAGAAATCACTAAAAAACTGTAAGTATTTAGTTTTAAGTAGAAATAAAAAAATAAAAAACCAAAAAAATATAGAAATAAAAAAGAAAAAACCAAAAAAATGCCACCTACTGGGCCTCCACGGCCTGAATACGACTAGAAACCCTACATGGGCCAGGATTCAGGCCCGCAGAAGGCCCAATAGGCCCATAGGCAAAGCAGTGTCAAATTAGGCCCATAGGCCTGCTATTAAGAGTAGTTCGAGAGGGAGGAGGCAGCAGAGCTTATAAACCAGTGCCGGGCGCTGTCAACTAGCGATGTGGGACTAAACTTATGGGCGCGGGCAGCACAAGGGCATTGGTCCCGGTTGGTGGCACCAACCGGGACTAAAGGGGGTATTGGTCCCGGTTGGTGGCACCAGCCGTGACCATTGCCCCCCTTTAGTCC
>NC_057794.1:15008881-15009642 GCF_018294505.1 Triticum aestivum
CCGCCCTGTGCTCGCCGTCGCCCAGCCCCAGCCCCGTCCCGCCCCCGCGCGCCGGCGCCCTCGCCTGCCCCCGCGCTGTGAGCCGCCGCCCGGCTCTGTTTTTTTATTTTTATTACTTTAATTTTTTTGTTCATATGTGATGTATATGTGTATGTGGCTATAATGTATATGTGTATGTGAACAATGAATTAGGCAAATGTTTGTATTAATTATTGTTTTTTAGAAAAAATAGGATTGTTTTTCTGTTCATAGGATTTTTTTTGGTGATATTAATTATTGTAAATAGGATTGGTGGCTAAAATAGGATTGTTTTTGGTGATATTTTTTTGGTGGCTAAAATAGGATTGTTTTTCTGTTCATAGAAAAAATATGTGTATGTGGCTATAATGTATATGTGGCTATAAGATTGTTTTTTAGAAAAAATAGGATTTTTTTTCTGTTCATAGATTTTTTTGGTGATATTAATTATTGTAAATATGCAAATGTTTGTATATTCATATGAACAATGAATTAGGCAATACTACTTCTTGTATTTTTAAGAAGGAAGAAGAAGAAAAAGAATGAGAGGAAAAAGGAAATAAGAAGAGGAAGAAAGGAGAAGAAGAGGGGAGAGGAAGAAGAGGAGAAATAAATAAGAAGAAGAAAAAAGAAGAAAAAGAAGAGGAGAAGAAGAAAGGAATAGAGGAGAAGAAGAGAAAAATAGAATATATATTCTATTTTCTCTTTTCTCCTCTATTCCTTTCTTCTTCTCCTCTTTTTTT
>NC_057794.1:15010315-15015414 GCF_018294505.1 Triticum aestivum
TTCTTTTTTCTTCTTCTTCTTCCTCTTTATTTTATCGGGAACGAGGGTCGTCGAGAGGTCGAGGAGCGGTAGAGGAGAAACCCTAAATAGAAAGTATCGTCGGTGTGAGATACATGTACCGTCGGTGTCGGACACTACACCCACATCCCACAAGTGGCGCGGGCTTCGACGCCCACGTCACTTGTGGGACGTGGATGTAGTGTCCGACACCGAAGGCCACATGTATCTCACACCCACGATACTTGCTAGCTATTTAGGGTTTCCTCTACCGAAAAGAAGAGGAGAAATAAATAAGAAGAAGAAAAAAGAAGAAAAAGAAGAGGAGAAGAAGAAAGGAATAGTGGAGAAGAAGAGAAAATAGAATATATATTCTATTTTCTCTTCTTCTCCACTATTCCTTTCTTCTTCTCCTCTTTTTTTTCTTCTTTTCTTATTCTTCTTCTTCTTCTTCTTCTTCTTATTAGCCGGAAGTAGAGAGAGGTTTCCTAGTGTCAAAGTATTGAAGAAATCCATGCCTTAATCATTAGCCGGAAGTAACCAGGGCATGTTGGTACGAAGTTCTGCAAAGTTATTCTGGAATGGAGTCCCGGATAGAATAATCCGCTTTTTGGTACGAATTCAGCAAAGGCCTTCCAAATAGCGATATTCGGAAGGCTCTTGCTGAACTTTGTACCAAAAAGCGAATTATCCTATCTGGGACTCCGTTCCAGAACAACTTTGAAGAGCTTCGTACCATCATGCACATGTTACTTTCGCCTAATGATGAAGACATGGTTTTGTTGAATCCTTTGACACTAGGCAACCTCCCGACCCCTCAGCGATCCTCTCGAACATGATGTAGTGTCGTCGTTGTCGATATATACCCCCTCCCGATAGCTTACTATGATTAGGTAGCTAGTTCTACGTTTGGCACTAATATATCCATCTGTCATGTTTGAATAATAATTGCCATGTTGTAAATATTTGTAGAAACTATGGACACCGCCCTAGACGAAGCAACAAAAGAAGCGTTGTTGAGGGACATAATCGCAGAAGGAAGTGATGCCATCTCGTTGTTTCTCAACGAAACCGATGGTCTGGAAGGAGAGGGTGAACAAGCTGGCTACGGTGACCTAATGCCGGTGCAGGAAGAAGAACATGAGGACGGCTCCGGTGACCCAATGTCGGTGCAAGAAGGAGACCGTGATGACGGCTCCGGTGACCGAACCGAGTCCGGCCAGGTATATATCTTAGTTAAGCCTATGCTGACTAGCTGATTGATGCATTCATTGTTTTGGTATGTACACATATTAATTAAGTCTTTGTTCTTTTTTCTAGCCCTCCGAATCGAGCACAACTTCGGTAAAGAGATGAGGCCCGAAGAAAAAGTTGAGCGCGGATGAAAAGTTTGAGATCATAGCAATCGCGCCCGACGGCCAACCTATTGAACCCCTCCGGACAAAGAGCGCATTTGTTGCTCAGTGCGGGGTTCTGGTTAGGGACAAGATCCCGATAAGCATCCAGCAATGGTTTAAGCCAGCTACAGAAGACCCTGAGGTGTCTTATGTCAATGATATGCAGAAAAATGATCTTTGGACTGAGCTGAAGTCAAATTTCACCCTACCGCCTGAGGATAATCCAGAGAACCCAGTTAAAGAGAAATTAATCAAGTCTTTTGCTCTGAAGAGGATGGCAGAACTATTCAGGTGGTGGAAGAAAGAGCTGAATAAGTTTGTCGAAAATAATGAGACACCAGAATTCAAGGGCAGATATGAGAAGATCAAAGATCACTGGCCCGCATTTGTGGCCCACAAGACATCAAAAAAGAGTAAGAAGATGTCGGCGACAAACAAGCAAAATGCTGCGAAGAAGAAGCTTCACCATCGCACGGGTCAGGTGGCTACCTCGTAGCCCGACCTAAGTGGTCCAAGAGTGAGAATGAGCTGGTTCATAAAGGGATCGAACCAGAGACAAATAACTGGCCAGACCGTTGCCGGACTTGGTTCTTCGGGGCTGGCGGAACCCTCGACCCTGAAACAGGGAAGTGCATTTGGACGAACGATCAAATGGACATACCAGTCAGTAAGCTTAAGCAGTATATCAAAGCAGCGCATGAAGGGACGTTCTTTCCAGACAGAGAGAACGACGAGCTCACAATGGCCCTCGGGAATCCTGAGCACCCTGGACGGACACGAGGCACGCCAGGCTCCATTCCGTGGAAGGTTGGGTTTCCGGACGCAGGCGGTTACAAATCCCATGAGAGGAGGAAAAAAGTGCAGCAGACCCAAATGTATGCGCTGAAAGCAAGGGTGGACGCGATAGAGGAACGAGAAGCAAATCGTAGCAAATGTACTGCTGAAGCCTCCCCCGAAGCTACCCCGCCATCTCAGCGCAGAAGCAGCGTGGCTTCCACCGAGCTGCTTCAGCCGGAGCATGCCTTGACGGCTCCTGCCAGCTATCCCGTGGATGCTATAACGGAGTCTCAAAATTGCCACCTTATGACGCAATGGATGAATTTGAAGGTCAAGGCGGCTGTTGGCTCTGTTTTTCCTACTGAACCCGGCGCAACTTTTCACTGCCGGCCGATTCCAGAAGGATATGCTAGGGTGATGGTGGATGAGATAACGGAGGGATTTGAGGAACTCCAGCTTGACCACCCTACCGGTGAAGGGGAGACTCGGCTGGGGTCTGCTCTGAAGACTCCATGCCTATGGCGGAAGGAGCTCATCAACCTTCCGGCGAGTAAGGGCACTCCGCCTCCACCGCCTCCTCCTCCTCCGGCGAGTGACGATCAGGGCCCTCGGCCGGCTCCTTCTCCGGCGCGCGGCGGCACTCCGCCTCCTTCTCCGCCTGCGCCGACGCGCCCGAGCAACCAGCCTCCTCCTTCTCCGCCTCGTCAGCAAGGGCGGAAGAGACCTGCCGCCGCTCCAGCTGCTCCGGCGCGTCGTAGTCCTTCTCCTCCGCCGCTTAAGCAAGTAAAGAAGACAACCGCTACGTCTGCTCGGTCGGCGTCTAGCAGTACAACCAGAGGCGGGAGGACATACAGATTCGGTCCTTCTCTGAAGACTCCAGAGAAGTTACCATACGAGAGGACCAGGAGGAGAACGCCGAGATCGCGCGAGAAGAAGTGAAGAAATTTTTTGAAGGGGTGAAAGCAAAGAAACATCCACCTCCGGAGGAGAAGGTAGATCGGGTGAAAGTGAAGCGCACTCTGGCTGCCCTGACAAAACCACCAAAGTCTGATCCGCCGAAAGGAAACTATGACCGCATTATTGGAAAGGAATTTGCCGAAGCAGAGCGGTCGGGAAGTACTGTCAGTGATCAAAGGCTGAAAGAATGACGAGCTGGGAAACAAATTGCCCAGCTCGGCGAACAAGCGAAGCAATCGTGCCCCCCGCTCAAGGTGCCTAGCCACAACGTCGATAATGATCCGAGGATGGTGCCCGGTTATAGCAATCTTGCAGATTACCTGCCCGACAAAGTACATTATGAACCCATGGACGTGCAGATACAAAGATACGAGTACGGGAAGCCTCTCGTCAAAGATGAAAGATCTCTATCAACGATGATGCGAAGATTACATGATTGGTACTTGAAAATCTGCAGAGACTCTGGGGGAGGAGTACTTTGTATTTGAAAGTTAAAAAGGAGCATGACCTCGTTGGAATTGATCTGTTGCCTGTTCCATTTGAGGAGTTCTATCTGTTTTTCAATCAATTGGCCCTCGATAAAGCAACGGTCACCTGCTACTGTCTGTAAGTACTACTACTTCTGTCATTAAGTCTCTCCATATAGCTCAGCTCTTTCATTGCATGTATTTATAATCATCCTCACTATATTATGCAGATTGAATATCGTCGAATTGAAGAAAAGACAAGTCGGTGATATTGGGTTCATTAACACATATCTCATAGATGCGACTCAGGTTAAATTTCATGCCGCAGAAACCGAGGCCAGCATGCTAGAATCGTTGATAATAAATCAAAACAAAGATATAATACTCTTTCCTTACAACTTCAAGTGAGTGTTACTGTCTTGTGCGTATTCGGTTTCCCTTATATATTAGTCAAGGTTATAGTAATGTAATTGATGAGTTATGCATGCGTGTGCAGTTTCCACTATATTCTCCTACATATTAAGCTTGAGCAGGGACTAGTAACCATCTTAGACTCAAGACGAAAAGATCCCAAGGACTATGCAGACATGACTCAAATACTCGAGAAGTAAGTTAAATCGATCATTATCCACCATATCAGCAACTTTGTTCATTTCCTGATATATCAAGTAATTGTTTTCTTTGTCCGGCAGGGTTTAGAGAAAATTCACCAGAAAAGCTCCGGGACTGCCGAAGGAGCTGCAATTTAGACACCCGAAAGTAAGTACTAGCTATAGTAGCATTTTAAGCGCATCTACTAGTCATTCAAGCGCTAGTTTCATCAATACCATTTGGCATTCTTGCTTATCAGTTTGATTAACCTCTATTTCTTGTAAAGTGGTTGTGGCAGCAACAAGGGAATAATCTCTGTGGATACTATGTTTGCGAGTCCATCTGCCACACGACCTGTGAGCGGGGCTACACTGACGAACAATATGAAGTACGTAAATAACAACATTCACAATTTTATTTTATTACCATCATTTGTGTTGAGTTTCATTCATTCATATATATATGTATTGACCCCCTTCTTTAAATTAGATGTTTCAGAAGCGGGATGAACTCCTAGCACCAGCTCGCATGCGAGGAATTCAAGAGGAATTGGCGGCATTCTTTCTTGACCACGTGATCCCTGAAGACGGAGAATTCTATGTCGACCCTGAATCCATATGATTATATTTGTAAGAGATAATTACTGTATATATGTAGCCGGTAGTGTCAGATAGATATTCGAGAACTTGTTGTTCGACCAATCTCTCGGAGAAAGAGAGGTGGTCGATATCACTTCTCTCTGTATGCATATATGTTCATCACGATCTTCTGTTTCCTTCGTTTGCTTACTAGCTAGCCAGCGTGTCTAGTCCTCTCTATACGTATGTATAGTACGTAGCGTCGACCCAGCACGGACATAAGAGAGGACACTTCTCTCTGTTAATTATAGCTAGCTAACACAATATATGAAACA
>NC_057794.1:15015648-15028718 GCF_018294505.1 Triticum aestivum
AAAAACCCCAGCCATAGAAATGCTGACGCGTGGATGCCTATTGGTCCCGGTTGGTGCCACCAACCGGGACCAAAGGGTCTCTTGACGGGGCTCTGCGCACTGCCCACGTGGAGGGCCTTTAGTCCCGGTTCTGGATTGAACCGGGACTAAAGGGGGGAGGTATTAGTACCGATACTTTAGTCCCGGTTCAGGAACCGGGACTAAAGGCCCTTACGAACCGGGACTATAGGCCCTTTTTCTACCAGTGATGTCATCCACGGGGTATCTATCCAGCACTACTGTGTCGCCCGGGGCGGAACCCACGCTGCTTCTCGGCATGGATGGGGCGGTGGTATCCAATGCTGGATCATCCGCTTGCTGCTGCAGCTGCTGAGACGCCCTTTGCTGGCTAAGTGAGTCGATCTGCTCCTGCTGCCGCTGGAATTTAGCTGCCAATTCCGCTTGACTTGCTTCTAGGCCTTGAAGGCGTTCATAGTCCCGCTTCCTCTGCTCCTCCTCCATCTTCCTCTTCTTGTCCTCCGCAATCTTCTTTCTCGCACGGGTTCTGTAGTCGGCGTTCCAGTCCGAAAACCTCTCATACCACGGAATAGCGCCCTTGCCTCGTGTTCTTCCCAGGTGTTCAGGATTTCCCAAGGCACGCGTAAGCTCGTCGTTCTCTCTGTTGGGCTGGAACACCCCCGATCGAGCCTCTTCTATTGCAACAAGTAGCGCATCGTCGGCTCCGTTCAGACATGCCTTCGTCGAAACATTGCCTGTCTTCGGGTCCAACTCCCCCCCATGCGCATAGAACCAAGTCCTGCACCTGGGGGGCCAGCTCTTAGTAACCGGAGTGACAATTGCATCCTCCATCTCTTTCTCAAACTTATCCCACTTAGGCATTGCCACCGCGTAGCCACCTGGCCCCAGCTTATGGAACTTATCCTTTTTTTCGGCATTGGCCTTGTTTATTCTCGACCGTTCCTTAGCTAATTCTGAATCCTTGAATTTCACGAAATCGTCCCAATGAGAACTTTGATTCTCTAGTATCCCCTCGAATACTGGAGTCTTCCTTCCTCCCTTGACGTACTTCTCCCACGTCATTCTCTTGTGGTTCTTGAATGCAACCGCCATCTTCCTAAAAGCAGCGTCCTTGACTTTCCGCACATCTGCTTCTGTGATATTATCTGGTAGGGTGAAATGTTCCATGAGAGTATCCCAAAGCAGTTTTTTTATTCTCGTTGACAAAAGTAACATCTGGACGTGGCTTTGCTGGCTTTCTCCATTCTTGAAGGGAGATCGGGAGTTGGTCCTTCACAAGAACTCCACACTGATGAACGAACTTGTCCGCAATCTTCTTAGGCGCTAATGGTTCGCCATTAGGTTTGAATGCCTCGATATTGTACTTTACGCCCTCCTTCAACTTTTTGTTCGGGCCTCGTTTCGTCCTTGTGCCTGAAGATTTGCTCGATCCGGATGACTGAAAGAAGAAAGATCGATTCGTTAATATATCTTCAACACATTTAAAACATGCGATGATCACCAGATTCCTGCTTATATAAATATATATACCTCGCCGGTGTTTGTTGTTTCAGGATCAACATGTTCTTCGTCGTAGTTCATGACTTCATCTTCTCGGTCGTCGCGATCGAATATCATATCACCCTCTCCGGTGTTGTTTAGAAATTCGGAGCCGTCAAAATCTTCTTCATTCTGATCATCATCTGGTCCGCGTATGATATCGAACATGGTCTGTTCTCTCTCTCTGTCGGTATTGTCCGCCATAGCTTTTATTTAACTATGCCAAAAGAAATATAAAACAATTTAGTATAATCTCGAATAATAGATATAATCTCGAATACATCGTCTCGAATAATAGATATAATCTCGAATACATCGTCTCGAATAATAGATTTAATCTTGAATACATCGTCTCGAATAATAGATTTAATCTTGAATACGTCGTCTCGAATAATAGATATAATCTCAAATACATCATCTCGAATAATAGATATAATCTCGAATACATCATCTCGAATAATAGATATAATATTGAATACATCACTAGCTAGCTAGCTAGCAAGCTAATAAAGATCGAATACTACAGAGTAATCTAGGCCACTCGCGGTTCCTGAGGTGCGGGCGGTGGACACCCAAAGAGAAGGAACCATCACTGGATCATAGCTCGGGTGATCTCCCCAAAGAACCTGCCAGCTATTGGAGAACCTGACGTCCATAGCAGCCATGTAGCGATGGACGTGCTCGTCCTCCTCCCTGACACGGCGACGTACCACCTCCGGCGGGGCCGGCTCCCTCCGCACCGAAAGTGGCCCACGCGAATGCCACCAAAGGAGATGAGGGTCGACGACGGGACCCGGGGCCGGGTTCCTCACCAAGCGTCGCGCCCCTGAAGGTAGCACCTCCCAGTGCCAGCCCGGCGGAGCCCAGTCCTGGACATGGGTCCTCTGAAGCAGGACGTCGTCGCGGACGTGTCGACGGCGAGGATGCGGGCCGGGCATCGTCGACAACAAAATACTATATGCCGCAAAAGTAAAGTAACATTTTTTAAATGATGGATTGTGATGATTTCATATATGCAAATTCTAAATTTTATAACTAAAAATATAAGAAACTAAAAAAACATCGATCATCGTCTAACAATTTGAAATTAATCTAATTCATCTAGCTAGCTAAAACTAACATTTCCAAAATTTCTAACATTTCTATAACATTTGACATTATATATATTATAACTAACATTTCTACATACTATTTGACATTAATCTAATCTAATTAATTAATTCATCTAAAACTTTGTATGAAAAACAGAAAAACAGAAAAAACTAAAAGCTAAAAACAGAAAAATTGTGTGTGTGTGCGCGTCTAGTGTGTGTGTAGTGTGTGTGTGTGTGTGCATGTAGTGTGTGTGTGTGTGCGCGCGTGTGTGTGCGCTACGGTCGGCGCCGGCGCCGGCGCCGGTGTGCGCTACGATCGATTGGAGGGAGGAGAGGGGCCGGGGGAGGGGCTCACAGCGCGCGCGGGCAAGGTCGAGGCGACGGCGACGGCGAGGCGAGGTCGATCCAAAGGCGATGGCGACGGCGAAGCGAGGGGATCGGCGACCGGGATAGTGATGGGGGTGCCGCGGAGTCGACGGGGACGACGCGACGAGGATGGGGGCGTCGCGGAGTTGACGGGGACGGCGCGACGGGGGCGGCGACGGCGCGGGACGGGGCGGCGGCAGAGAGAAGTGGGAGATGAGAAACTGAAAATTTTCGAAGTGTTTCTTATATAGGGGACACCTTTAGTACCGGTTGGAGCCACCAACCGGTACTAAAGGCCTGTTTTGGCCAGGCCAAGCGGGGGGAAGCACCCCCCTTTAGTACCGGTTCCTGGCTCCAACCGGTACTAAAGGCCCCCCTTTAGTACTGGTTGGTGCCACGACCCGGTACTAAAGGGGGTGCGCTGCCAGGCGAGGGGCGCAGAAGTTTAGTCACACCTCGCTAGCCGAAGGGCGCTCACACCTGCTTATAAGCCCGCCGCCGCTGCTGTCTCGAGCTCCTCTCTAAAGCAGGCCTTCTGGGCCTACCTCTGCTACTCTGCCCTGTGGGGCCTATTGGGCTTGCGGGCCTGCATCCTGGCCCAACCACAGGTTGGGTTTCTAGTCGTATGCAGGCCACTGTGGCCCGGTAGGTGGGCTTTTTTCATTTAGTTTTTTCTTTTCTGCTTTATTTATTTTGTTTTATTTATTTTTAGTTGTTTTTTGCTGTATTTAGAGCTTCTTTGTGAATATTTTTGATAGTTTTTAGAAACTTTCAGTTAGTGCCGGTAGTTTTTAAATTTGAATAGTTTAAATTTTGAATTATTTGAAATTTGTGTGAATCACTAATTTGTGAATAACTTAACTTTAAAAATACATTTTTCAGTGATTCTTTTTCCTTATGTTTAATATTAGTGTGTTTTATCATTATATTCAATTTGGTAATGCTTAAGTTATTTAAAAAATGAAATGCCTTTGTAACGGATGAGTTTTCGTCCGAAACCCTGATACTTCGAAACAGATTGTCCATTTTGTACACGAAGTGCATCCAGTTTTTGCGGTAACCCTCTCTACTTTTTTTGCACATGCTATGTGGGTGAAATTATGATACCATGCCAACTTTCATCCTTTTCTGAGTTCATTTTAAATGCTTTTCAATTTCAGGGTCATTTAGCTGAAAAAATCAGTAAATGCATGAAAGAATTTGCTTGTACATAAAATTTCTTTGCGTTTCAAATGCCAAAACACATAACTAGCTACCCTAACTATTACAGAGATTTCCTCCTGGGTGTGAAACACAGAAAAAAGTGATGATAGTTAAGCCGATCACATCCCCGATCTTTGGGTGTGAAACTTTTTCTTCGCGTGTGTCCCTTTGCGTCGTAGCCATGGAAAATCTTCATCATTTAATGGGATACTCGGGTCAATATTCACTGTGAATGGAGCAATTTCATCAAACTTTTCATAATCTTCTGACTTGTGTGTCTTGTCATTCACTCCCACGATGTTTCTCTTCCCAGAAAGAACTATGTGCCGCTTTGGCTCATTGTACGATGCATTCGCTTCCTTATCTTTTCTTTTTCTTGGCTTGGTAGACATGTCCTTCACATAGAAAACCTGTGCCACATCATTGGCTAGGACGAATGGTTCGTCTGCATACGCAAGATTGTTGAGATCCACTGTTGTCATTCCGTACTGCGGGTCTTCCGTTACCCCGCCTCGTGTCATATTGACCCATTTGCACCGAAACAAAGGGACCTTCAAACCACGTCGACAGTCAAGTTCCCATATGTCCTGTATATAACCATAATATGTTTCCTTTCCCGTCTTGGTTTCTGCATCAAAGCGGACACCACTGTTTTGGTTGGTGCTCTTCTTATCTTGGGCGATCGTGTAAAATGTATTACCATTTATCTCGTACCCTTTGAAAGTCATTATATTCGAAGATGGTAACTGGGACAGCAAGTACAGGTCATCTTCAATAGAGGTGTCATGCATGGTACGTGCTTGCAACCAGCTGGCGAAACTCCTGGTTTGTTCACGTGTAATCCAGTCATCAGACCGCTTCGGGTGTTTGGAGCGTAGCAAATTCTTGTGTTCATCCATATACGGAGCCACCAAGGCGGAATTCTGTAGAACTGTGTAGTGTGCTTCAGTGAGAGAATGTCCGTCCATACATATTATTTGTTCCCCTCCTAGCATGCCTTTTCCATCCAGTCTGCCCTTATGCCGCGATTCAGGAACACCAATCGGCTTAAGGTCAAGAATAGAGTCAATACAAAACTCAATGACCTCCTCATTTTGACGGCCCTTGGAGATGCTTCCTTCTGGCCTAGCACGGTTATGAACATATTTCTTTAAGACTCCTATGAACCTCTCAAAGGGGAACATATTGTGTAGAAATACAGGACCCAAAACGTTAATCTCTTCGCATAGGTGAACTAGGATGTGTGTCATGATGTTGAAGAAGGATGGTGGGAACACCAACTCGAAACTGACAAGACATTGCACCAAATCATTCTGTAACCTTGGTATGATTTCTGGATCGATTACCTTCTGAGAGACTGCATTGAGAAATGCACATAGCTTCACAATGGTTAATCGAACGTTTTCTGGTAGAAGCCCCCTCAATGCAACCGGAAGCAGTTGTGTCATAATCACGTGGCAGTCATGAGACTTTAGGTTCTGGAACTTTTTCTCTGCCATGTTTATTATTCCCTTTATATTTGACGAGAAGTCAGACGGTACCTTAATACTGAGCAGGCATTCAAAAAAGATTTCCTTCTCTTCTTTGGTAAGAGCGTAGCTTGCATGACCCTAATGTATGCCGTCTTTTCTGTGCATACGTTGCTGGTCCTCCCGTGCCTCAGGTGTATCTTTTGTCTTCCCATACACGCCCAAGAATCCAAGCAGGGTCACACAAAGATTCTTCGTCACGTGCATCACGTCGATTGCGGAGCGGACCTCGAGGTCTTTCCAATAGGGAAGGTCCCAAAATATAGATTTCTTCTTCCACATGGGTGCGCGTTCGTCAGCGTCATTCGGAACAGGTTGTCCACCAGGACCCTTTCCAAAGACCACCTTCAAATCCTTGACCATATCATGTACATCAGCACCAGTACGGTGGCAAGGCTTCGTCCGGTGATCCGCCTCACCTTTGAAATGCTTGCCTTTCTTTCTTATGGGATGCCTACTCGGAAGAAATCGACGATGTCCCAGGTACACATTCTTATTAGCCAAATATATACTGTCGGTATCGTCCAAACAGTGCGTGCATGCGCGGTATTCCTTGTTTGTCTGTCCTGAAAGGTTACTGAGAGCAGGCCAATCATTGATGGTCACGAACAGCAACGCCTTTAGGTCAAATTCTTCCCCCATGTGCTCATCCCACGCACGTACACCTGTTCCATTCCACAGTTGTAAGAGTTCTTCAACTAATGGCCTTAGGTACACATCAATGTCGTTGCCGGGTTGCTTAGGGCCTTGGATGAGCACTGGCATCATAATGAACTTCCGCTTCATGCACAACCAAGGAGGAAGGTTATACAAACATAGAGTCACAGGCTAGGTGCTATGGTTGCTGCTCTGCTCCCCAAAAGGATTAATGCCATCTGCGCTTAGACCAAACCATACGCTCCTTGCGTCATCTGCAAACTCCTTCCCGTACTTTCTTTCGATTTTTCTCCACTGCGACCTGTCAGCGGGTACTCTCAACTTTCCGTCTTTCTTACGGTCTTCTCTGTGCCATCGCATCGCCTTGGCATGCTCTTTGTTTTGGAACAAACGTTTCAACCGTGGTATTATAGGAGCATACCACATCACCTTGGCAGGAATCTTCTTCCTGGGGCGCCAGCCCTCGATATCACCAGGGTCATCGCGGCAGATCTTATAGCGCAATGCACCACATACCGGGCAAGCGTTCAAATCCTCGTACTCACCGCGGTAGAGGATGCAATCATTAGAGCATGCATGTATCTTCTGCACCTCTAACCCTAGAGGGCAGACAGACTTCTTTGCTTCGTACGTACTCTCGGGCAATTCGTTGTCCTTTGGAAGCATATCCTTTATCATTACCAGCAACTTTCCAAATCCCTTGTCAGATACACCATTCTCTGCCTTCCATTGCAGCAATTCCAGTGTGGTGCCCAGCTTTTTCTTGTCACCTACGCAATTCGGGTACAACAATTTTTTGTGATCCTCTAACATGCGCTGCAACTTTTTCTTCTCCAAATCACTTGCGCAGTTTCTCTTTGCATCGGCAATGGCCCAACCTAGATCATCAATGGGCTCATATGATGCCTCTTCTTCAGCTTCTTCCCGCATTGCCGGCTCAGCTTCTTCCCGCATTACCGGCTCAGCTTCTTCCCCCATTGTTGTATCATCGTATTCAGGGAACCCATGGCCAGGATAGCTGTCGTCGTCCTCTTCTTCTTCATTGTCTTCCATCATAACCCCTCTTTCTCCGTGCTTGGTCCAAACATTATAATGGGGCATGAAACCGGACTTAAACAGGTGGACGTGAATGGTTCTTGACGTAGAGTAATTGTGACCATTCTTACAGCGAGCACATGGACAAGGCATAAAACCATCCGCCCGCTTGTTTGCCTCAGCCGCAAGCAGAAAAGTATGCACGCCCTCAACGAACTGGAGAGAGCATCGGTCATCGTACATCCATTGCCGGCTCATCTTCATTATACAACACCGAATAGACCAAATTAATACAAGTTCATACATAAAGTTCATACAACACTTAAATGCAACAAACCAATAACTCTCTAGCTAAAGCATTTAAATGCAACAACAAATACGATCAAGATCGCAACTAAGGTAACAATGGATCCAACAGCATAATGATACCAAGCCTCACTATCGATGGCATATTTTCTAATCTTTCTAATCTTCAAGCGCATTTTCTCCATCTTGATCTTGTGATCATCGACGACATCGGCAACATGCAACTCCAATTCCATCTTCTCCCCCTCAATTCTTTTCAATTTTTCTTTCAAGTACTCGTTTTCTCTTTCAACTAAATTTAACCTCTCGGCAATAGGGTCGGTTGGAATTTCCGGTTCACATACCTCCTAGAAAAAATTTCTATGTCAACTTGATGGGCATAATTTGTCATAAACACGAAATGCAACTAGTTTAAAAGAGAATATACATACCACATCCGAATCATAACAAGGACTAGGGCCGACGGGGACGGATATCAAAACCATGGCACTATATGTATAACAAACAACGTACGGGTAAGATAATTATACGAGTAACTATATATCCAAATCACACAAACATCAATTTTTATATAAAATTTCATGAACAAGAGGCTCACCACAAGGTGGTGCCGGCGACGGGACGGTGCGGGCGATCGACGGTGGCTACGATGGAGATTTAGAAGGCACTAAGTAAACCACACCTACATATGCAAACTAAGTGTTATTTTTGACCTCAAATTGCATATAAATCAAATACTAGCACATATATATATCCTCCCAAATTACTAAACTCACAAATTAATCACTATATAAACCAATGCAAGAGCTAATCTAGCAATGAGAGATGAAAGGACAAAGTTGCTAACCTTTGTGATCATTTGAATGGATGAGGGCCTTCAAATCTTGACAAATTTTGGGCAAATTTTGTGATGAACTCGAGAGGAAGAAGGGAAGAACAGAGGAGAGGGAGAGGGGAAAGGGGGAAGAACAGAGTGCTGGTGGACGAAGGGTTTATGTAGGACGACCTTTAGTACCGGTTCGTGGCACGAACCTGTACTAAAGGGGCTGGAGGGGCCCCAGTCTGACAACATCCTGCCACCACTCTCATTAGTACCGGTTCGTGGCACGAACCGGTGCTAAAGGTTCGCCACGAACTGGTACTAATGAAAGCGGCCCGGCTAGCCGTTGGAACCGGCACTAATGTATACATTAGTGCCGGCTCAAATACAAACCGGCACTAATGTGCTTCACGTTTGACCTTTTTCTACTAGTGCACAGTAGCGCTGGAGGACGCCGCCTCAGCCTGTTACAAGAAATGGAGGCTGCTTCCTGGATGCCTTTGAGTTACTCGACGAAATGCACAGGAGAGAAGAGATACTGCGGTCGACCACAACAAAGAAAAGAAAAAAAGCCATTACTGCCAAACTATCTCTCATCACTCACCTATGCTTAAAAAATGAAAAGGAAGAAAGAAAAAAGCAGCACCAACAGCTGATAAAAAATGTGCAAAGCTCTGAACTATTCTAAGTGTTGATCATGTGCAGTACTATTATTATTTTTGCCGTGTTGACTGAACTATGCTTGCATTGAACATGCATCTAAACTGAACTATGCTATTAAACCAACTGAAGTGGAAAACACAAACAGGAGGAAGGCTCCCCTGCGAAGGATCCTTCCGAGTAGGCAGCGCTCATCGTACCTTCCTCCTGTCCAGCGACTCACGGCGATTCCGGAGGCCCAGATGGCGATGGGAGGGCTCTGCTGGCATGCGCATCCTATCCATCCCTTCCTTCCTCATGCACCTGCTCCTGGATTTACTCCACAGCCGCTCTCTCCCTCATACACCTGCTCGCCGGTGGGGCGCCTACCTCCACCGCCCCCGCCTCCCTCATCAGCTACGCCCTGACCCTCGCTGTTCTGGAGGCAGCACCGATCATCTGCTAGTCGCGGGCATCCAGTGAATCCGAAGCACGCCCTGACCCTCGATGTTGCCATCCGTCTCCTTCCATTCATCCTACATCTCAGTGGTGATGTCTCAGTCACTGCACGGAAGCTGTTTGACGAAATGACAAGGTAAGATAATAATGGCTTTAACAGTGCTAGTACTATTTGTGTTTTCCTCTCTCTTTCTCTCTGTAATGTACTAATGTGAATCTAACATCTCAAATGTGGTCTGTGACAGAGCCGAGTCGGCTCCACCTGCATGGCGCGCAGATTGTGCTGTGCCGATTTGCTGGAGAGCGACACCTCGGCCTGCTTCCTGGAACTGGAAGCACTCGGGTTACTTGACGAAATGTGCAGGAGAGAGAAGAAACTGCGGTCGATCACAACGACGCCATCTGTGTAACATAACGTAACAACTTGCTTTCCTTCACTTCCTTCCTATATTTCTCTCTGTATATCAATGTCTGTATATTTCTCTCAATAGATTAATGTGGTGTGGGGATGCATGGTTTGTAGCATGTCTACATAAAGTTACCACCATGACATAAATTTTACCACTAACTCTCATGTCTAGGATTCTTTTACCCAAAGGGGATTCGATGTACATCTGGGCGTTGGAAAGTTGATTATTCATGTCGATTGACATTGTTCAGTTTCATCAGAGTCATGCCATATCTTGACCTTGTTCAGCTTTTTCATTTGTTCCATAAGTTGCAAAAGTACCCGACCTTGTCAGCAACAACTCCCGAAATGACCTCCAACATACATTCCTTTGGCCGCCTCTCTGTCTTGACTGGGTCTTGAAGCTTAAACTTTCCAATTAGATGAATCAAACAAGTTTGTCCAATAGTTTTCACTGTGAGCGCGTTTACCCTTGTCTTGTTTACATCAAAGTGTCTGTAACAACTTTAGTTCTGCAATTTCCTTAGGAGTCATTGTGATATTGGGCCCAAGGCTTATCTCAGATTCCATAGCTTGCATATCTCTACTTTAAGGATCGAACGTCGTGATGGTTCGACCTCGTTCGACCTCCCCCTCCTATCGCTGCTATCGATACATCCTCCCGCAGCTTCTTCCATCCCCGTCCGAAAAAAAACACAAAAAAAGACCCACGAGGCCACGACCCCAAGTCCCACGCCCACGCAGCCTCCTCATCTCCCGCACCCCATCGCTCCCGATCCCGTCTCTCTCCCCGCTCCGGCGCTCCCGAGAAAAAAATTCTCTGAATCTCCTCTTCTCGTCCGCCCCGCGGTCGCGGTCCAGGGCTCCAGGCCGTTGGCAGTAGGATCCAGTCCCATCAACAACTTATTTGTTCCTCCCTCTTATCTGCACCACTCTAGATCGCGTCCAACCATAGGCGAGCTTGGAGGCGGCACGGAAGGAGAGCGCCAGTACGTCGCCGCAAGAGGACGTACTGGGGTTGGGGCTGGTGTGCAGGTGCAGCCGTACAACTCGGCCATCGGCCATGGCGGATGTGCTGGCCGCCGGGAGTGCCAGTACGCCACCGTCGGGGACGCCGTCAGGGAGGAGTTCTCTGTTCGCCGGAAGGCCGGCGCCGAGTGATCCGACGAGTGCCAGGCTTCTAGAGGGCGCCGCGGGTATGACAGCCGGATGCCGGATGATCACACATGCTTCTGCTCCGGCGGACATGCTAGCAGGTCGTGTTCTACTACTTCGTCAGGTTCAGGTACCCTTGATTGATCTAAGAGGTAATTGGTTGGTCAACAATATTTGATTGATCTAATCAACCTTGAGATGTCCTAATTTTTGACCAGTCTTTTTTTTGCGAATTAATTTCTGACCAGTCTATTTACTGGGAAGACTTCTCTTCTTTTAACCTGACACTTCATCTACAGGTATGTAGACTATGTTTGATTGATCTAAGAGGCAGGGACGTAGCTGCCTCATAGGCATTGGGGTCAGTTGACCCCAATGAATTTTGGAAATCCTTCACTAATTCAGTACTAGTCACTAATATTTATAGAAGGATGAACCCACTGCCATATACATGACCCCATCAAACATTTTTTCTAGCTTCGTCCCTGCTAAGAGGTAATTGGTTGGTCAACGATGTTCCAGTCTATTTACTGGTAAGGGAAGACTTCTGTTCTTTTAAACTGATCTAATCACTCTTTGACTATAGGAAATGGAACAAATTAAGTAGGATGAAGACATAAACACAAACAAGGTAGTAGACTATGAACTGGACAATTCCCTCAAATTCTCCACATTTAGCATGTTCTCTACTCCACATGCTGTTTAAATCAAGCCGTGTCTAACTAGAGATAGAACTTGTCTATTCCAAGCTACATTTCCTTTTATATACAGAATCATTTTTGACATTGGTTTTTGATCTTGCAGGACCAAAGAAACCAATGTTGAGCACATGAAACACAACTACCTTATTTATCAGTAGTTTTCTTATGGTGCACACGGACCAATTCAAGCATTTGTAAGTGTTTTATTTTTCTTCTCTTACGAATTCAAGCATCAATGTGCATGGTTTCTTTCTTCATCTATTTAATCACCATTTGCCACGTCAGAAAGCTCTATAGTTGCCCTGGTTCTGTTCGTGCTTCTCGTCGTTGTGCCATTCCAGTACATACGCAAGAGGAGGCAGTACAAGTGACTTCCTCGTCCAGGCTCCGCAAGTACAGTAACACAGGCGGGACACCCCACTCCAGAGTGGCAGCGACCTGGAGTTCGGCAGAGCCCACAGGCTGCAGCAGACACACCAATTCGCATATGAGGAGCTGGAGGATCCCACCGGCGGCTTCAGCGACACGCGAGAGCTTGACGGCCAGCGCCAGCGACGGTTTCGGCACCATGCATGTACAAACGTACATAACAGGCATCCTCACGCTATTTCCTTGGAGTTTGACATGGATCAATATCCTGACGACAACGGATTTTGTATGTGGTGTTCAGGATAACTACGGGACGGGCGGGCAGTGGTGGTGGAGCGGTTGTACGACAACAGCTGCTGGCACGTGCAACAGTTCATGAACTAGGCGATGATCCTGTCGCAGCTGCACCACCTGAACCTCGTCATCTTCTACGGATCCTGTTGCAGCTGCACCATCTGAATCTCGTCATCTTCCACGGCTGCACGTCCAGCCGCAGCAGTGTGCTGCTGCTGGTGTACGAGTAGATGCCCTACAACACCGCGGCCGACCACTTGCACGACCATCGTGCGGCAGTGCTGCCACTGTTGTGGTCACTCCGCCTAAATGTCGTCATCGAGGCAGCTGCAACAGTAGCCTATCTCCACCCCATCGAGCCTCCCGTGGTGTACCGTGACGAGAAGACTACCAGCATCCTCCTCGATGCTGAATTCCATGTCAAGGTGGCTGACTTTGGCCTCACCCGGCTCTTCCCGCTTGACGGTGCCACGGGGC
>NC_057794.1:15028960-15044951 GCF_018294505.1 Triticum aestivum
CAGGGTAAGGAGTGAGAAGCTGCGCATGTATGTGTGCCTCTATAGAAGTCTTAGGTATAGTTGTGTGAACATGAAATTTGAGTAGACATAGGCAAAATGAAACACTATAATAGAACGTCGTGACAATGCCAGAAGTTAGAAATGGAATTTCCTATGTGGCCAAAGAATGTAACTCCATGGAAGGTTGGATTTTGGAATAATCATCCTAGATAGATGTTGTAATGGGAGAAATATCGGCCCAGTAAACACCAATTTAGCATTAGCCATGCATGCCTTTGAATATAATTCTTGTTGCTCTCTTCTACTGTTTTGTGTTTTCAGCTGACATGTGAAAACAATGTATTGTTTAATACTCCCTCCGTTCCAAAATAGATGACTCAACTTTATACTAATTTTAGTATAAAGTTGGGTCATCTATTTTGGAACGGAGGGAGTACATAGGTTCCAATATATTTCTGAATCTTAATGTTGAAAATGCTGTGTTTCAAATTTTGCTTCACTTCTTGCTCGGTTAGTGTGCTTTGTATCTCTGATCTTGTAATGGGAGAAATATCGGCCCAGTAAACACCAATTTAGCATTAGCCATGCATGCCTTTGAATATAATTCTTGTTGCTCTCTTGTACTGTTTTGTGTTTTCAGCTGACATGTGAAAACAATGTATTATTTAATACACAGGTTCCAATATATTTCTGAATCTTAATGTTGAAAATGCCGTGTGTCAAATTTTGCTTCACTTCTTGCTTGGTTAGTGTGCTTTATATCTCTGATCTTCTATTATCTTTTTTTGTTTCACATTTTCACACTATCTTGTGTAGCTTGTATCTGATAGCCGTCAGGGAAGGTAATACGTCCTTTTGTCGGATATTGGACGAACTAATTCCATGTTGTTTTTCAGTATGTGCATCTGCAGTAATGTTGTATGCAGTCAGATATTTTACGGTGGCAGGAGGAAGATCCTGGATGAGTTGAACCCTTAGCATGCAGTAGATATTGAAAATTTGGAATGCATGCAAGTCATATCAGCTCATGTATTGGGAACATATACTAGGTTTTCTGTGCGGAAGTATTCAGAATTTACATTGTATCCTTGAAGTTATTGGTCTATCTATCCTCTGTTTATTTATATTTCATTTTGCAAAACCAAAAATAGAGCCAAACATTTTACCAGCTTCCAACATCATAAATTCCAAAACCAAATTCATGTTCTGAAACATTGGCGGACCTAGTGGGTGTGCCGGGTGTGCCGTGGCACACCCAGCATTTTGCAGATTTTTTCCACTATATGTCATCTTTTGCTGATTTTGTTGGTTTTATTTGTAGTCCTGAACTAATTCACCTGAAGTTGTACACCTACATGCAAACCTAGCAAACCATCTTGATTGTTTTTTCTACTATCAGCACTACATGAGCCTGGTAGTAGCTAGCTAGATCAATTCCATCGGTCAACTCGATGAAAACTCTAGCAGCGACTCCCGTAGATTGCAAACGGGAAAAAATAGGACTCTTTGATCTACCATGTTATTTTTTTGAGACAACTTCAATGTACCACGTGACCCTACCTTTTTTTAGAAAAGGAAGATGGCCCCAGCCTCGCATCTGGGCGATGCATATGCAACCATTTTATTATTTATTCACAAGGTTCTTACAAAATAATACAATAGTGAGTCTGAGGCCACTATCTCAGCAACATCTATCGCTACTTCTATCCACTTGATGAAGGTGTGCCGAAAATTCGAGCCGAATGCCAAACGAACTTCGCACCAAAGCCTAACATTTAAAGTCGGAGGCCCCAACCAAGCCACCATGCCAGGTCTGGGGCACACATCAATCCGACGCACTCTTAGAGGCTACTGTCGCCGTCTTCCACCTATCCATCTCAGAGGCCACCACCACCCCGAGGACAGCACCAGCCGCCGGTCTGTGTCGTATGTAGCCTGTGCCAGACAGGCTTCGCCCGCCGGCGCGCCTGTGCGACGACGAGGGGGGAGGAGGGCCAGGGGACAGCAGCGGCGGGAGGCCTCCCCTGTCGCCCGCGTATGCGGCAGAGGAGGGCGATCCATTTTTGGGAGGAGGGTTGTGCGTGTGTGTGTTCTGCTATCTTAAAATGGGAGAGATTTTCACTTCTTGGCTTCTACACCAACTAGGTATGCATACAACTAACTTAGTATGGGTACCAAAATAAACATGGTCCTTAGAATTTTGCAAAATTGAAATGATTTTCTGAAATATAATATTGTGAGACTTGATTGAGCTATTTGTGTTATTCTTTCGCCGTATATGATACGGCACTTAGATTAGGCAGATTTTTTTGTAAGTGTGCACACCCTCCAATTTTTTTCCTAGGTCCGTCACTGGTTCTGAAATAGAAGTTTAGGAATACTAGAGCATGCAAGTTCTGTGTTATTAACAGAAGGTTGATTGGTCTGATAAATTTGCAAATAAAAAAAATAGACGTGGAGGTGTCCGCATATTTGTGGTAAACCTGCTCTGAAATATTTCTTTATTAGTTTTCAACGTGGAGTGGGGAATCCTTTGCTAACCTGTTTTTCGTACTCATTTTATGTTGCTAAATTTTCCAGTTAATGTACATGGTGGAACATGTTGGATTTTGAGGAATGATGCATCCACGGTCAAGTTTATTCTATAGACTTGCTTAAGTTAAAACAAATATTCCAAGGCGATGGAAGGGCGAGATGACAGATTTGTTAAGCGGCGGCAAGGCTACATCAAGGGTAGACGAAATTGAATGAATGTGCGTGCGAACAGGATGAAAGTTACCGCTTGAAGGAGATATGGTTATTAAATAGAGACGATGAGTGTGGTAGAGAATCAACATGTTATATGGATGGAATCAACATGTTGTCTTGTTTGACACACTTCTTCGAAGAACAAAAATTTCTATTAATATTTTTTGCCATTTCGTGGCAACGCGCGGGTACTCAGCTAGTCTCTTTAAGATGGCAATCTTTCACATCAATGCACCCTTCCAGGTCCAACACTCGTGCAAGTTTGTATTTGTTGAAGTTGGAAATAGCGTCACCTGTATTCCCCATGACCGTCAGAGACTGGAGACAGATAAATCGATGTCAGGCACTGTTTTGGAATTTGCAGTGTTGCTACCATGGATAAATAAGTGATGAGCTTTTTTGTGCTGAGCACCAAAGGGCATGATGAATTTCTTAGACATGGATTTGTGCAATATGAACATGTGCATGATACCAATGAGCTTTGCACGTATTCCCTGTGCCATTGCTGGTTGGAAAAACAGGCAGAATGATACTCCGGCACATAAATGTCTTGAAGTTATCATCAGCTACAGTTTGGTGCCTGCCTTGATGATGGCGTGCATTTCCTTCAGCCGACCATCGCCTGATTATCACATTCTTCCTGAAGGGATGATCGATTGGGAATATACCTAGATACGGCAAGCAGGACCTGCCAGACTGGTGTAATTTTCCCTAAGCACACCTCGAAGCATTGCAAAGTTAGGCTCATCGTCCTTGTTTACCAGATATGTACCCGGGTCGTTGGACAATTTGTTGCAGAATTTCCCCATTGGTACATTTTCACAACTTAATTGGCAGGCCACACTATACAGAGCAAGCGGAAGACTGTCACATTTCTTCCGGAGTTTTGCCGCACCCAACCTGACTCCGGTGTACATCTTCCCAAGAGAGCTACTTTTCGGGAATCTTCTTCTCCAAGACATCTCATGTTGTACACATGACCTAAGATACATCTATCCTCTTCCTCATGTTAAAAGAGGAACAAAACTTCAATGTTTAGATATTGGTCTCTTTTTTGGCGTGTTGTTGAAGATGCTCTTAGAGGATTCATTACATTGCATCGGACTACCAAAAGATCATACTAGTTCATTGTAGTTTAGCATCCGTCAACCAAAACAGACACTAGTTCAACACCGAAAAAGACAATTCTACTACTACTTATATATACACGAAACTAAGGACAAGATAGAATTCACAGGCATGGTGTGTTGCCCTTCCCATTGTCGTCTCTGCAACTACTGCAGTACATGGTGAAGACTGCATAGGGGTTGTTCGGGCATCAGAGAAGGACGGGGTGTAGCACAGCCCAACGAGATGTCTGGCGTGCTTTGGCCGTGGACGCCTCTTTCTCAGTCGTCGGCCGCCTGGGCGCCTCAATGCCCTCTGGCAATGCTTTCACGTTCTTACTATGGCAGCGACGGGCGTCTGTCTCGACGGAGGTTATCTGGCACAGGATTTCCAGCGGACGACCTGGTCGTCATTGAAGAAGGACGGCAAACAGACAATTAGAGTGGAGCCGCACAGGTTAGTTCTGGCTCTTCGGGTCTTCTCCCGAGCACGCCGAGCTGCCCGTGCCTCGGACTTAGGAGCCGCCGCTGGCTCGGATGGCGTGGCACGAGCAGCTATGGGTTACTGAGAGTGTGTGCCATGGTGACACGTCGGAGCTACACGATCGACATCGGTCCACAAGGGACAGTACAGAGTGCCTCCACTCGTAGCTGCCTCTGCGGCTGCATTCACCCTGGCAAGCAGCCAAGGGGGGAGGGGGGTGCGGCGCGAAGCTCGAAGAGCCGCCCTGGTCCACCACGGGTGGCGGAGGGCAAGGTCCTCATTGCACGACATCGAGCTCGAATCCTCAGGTGCGAGCGCATACCAATCGGTTGGGTTGGCCTCGCTTGCCGAGCAGGCCATGCTAGAGCGGAGGGCGACGGGGAGGGGAGGGGAAGGGAGCGGAGTGGAGTGGTTGAGAGTGAGGACTAGGATGTGGTATATGTGTGGTTTGTCTAGTTCAACCTGAGTAGGTCTTACTTGGCAGTCGTGTCTAGACCGCCTCATATTCACCGCCTCATATTCACCCCAGATATGGCTGGGTTTCAAGGCTGCTGGACTTCCCAAACGTTTGGATTGGCTATGACGGGCATGTTGGGTGGCTACTTTTGGTCAGGGTTGTTCGCTCGAACATTTGAGGAGGATTTGAGGGGTCTGGTTGTAAGTGCTCTTTCTGTAGTAGAATATAAGTACATTTCTGTTATTTTGCTCTATGAAGTTACCGCGGCATCCATGCGAAAAATATATTCGAGGAGGTGGGACTAGTTATGAGTCATTTCATTTTTGAACTACAAAAGGCAGGTACTAAGAGAATATAACTGGTTGGTGATGATTCCCTCTGAACGAAATTGCTTGGTGAAGGGACTACTTAAAGATCTGTTTCAAAATTTGGATTTTATTGGCCACTAATTTTACTAATGCGGGTTTAATCGCATTTATCAGTTAATGATGCTAGTAAGGGCATCTCCAATAGCTATAAGATGGATGTCAGTAAATTTGCCATATAAGCATCTTTTGAGGTGTCAATTAATAAATAAAGAGAGAGTGAGTTTGTATGGACATGAACCAACAACTTGTGCACAAGGTCCAAGACAAAGAAAGAGTGCAAGCTTCCATATTCTCTCACCTCCTATTTGTTAATCTTACAGACAACCATTGGAGTACTTGTATGATACGTACATTGTTGGTTGATGACATGGTTATATTTACCAACAAATTAACTCATAAGTTGTTTGAGATGCTCTAACAAGTTGTTGATGGCATGAATGTATTTACCATTGTTCATTAGCTTTATAAGTCGTGCACGTGCAATTTGACAAGGAAAAATATCTTTAAATTTGTCTTCAGACGAAGTTTCTAACCATATATTTTTCCTTTTTTTTTTTGCGAGCTCAAAACCTTGTATTACTCAATCAAAGTATCATTACAATCCTCAGCAACCAAAACTTCAGGAGGACCTGACCCTAACCAAATCATAGTCCTATTATTAAGACGACCAAAAGATGCTACCTTATCACTCGCCTTATTCTTTGATCGAGCAACATGAGTAATACAAGATTGATGAAGGTTCAATAAACCTCTAATCTCATTAACCAGCGACGAGTAGAGTGATCGATCCGTATCACCACAAGTGATCATAGCTACGGCAACAGAAGAATCTAGCTCAACTTGTATCGGTAAGGTTGTTCGTTGGATCGACGAGGACAGCCCCTCCAAGCACGCATAAAGTTCAGCCTCCAACGCATCTCGGCAAAACTGTAATGCTCGACAAGCAGAAAAAAATATTTTTCCGGACTCATCCCTCAAGACCATCCCTCAAGATTATTTTTCCGGACTCTAACCATATATTTTTCGGCATATTATACATATTTTGTTAGTCCAATCAAAGATCTGAACCCCCAATATCATAAACCCAACCGGAAGTATATACTTATTAGCGTCCCTCTTTGGAACCGGTAATAATTGAGTTCCTCCAACCAGTTTGAGATTGGGGCGCGTTTCTTTGGGTCTCGGGTGCCGATACATCCGAACTGAGAAAAATAATTTAGAAATTGCAAAAAAAGTGAAAAAAAATCATGATTTCCTTAGAACAGACATGATATTGTGTTACACTCATGTGAAAAGATTCACGAATGAATGACTTTCGTGTACTCTGGGCGAAAGAAACCAAAATCGACACTATATAAAAGTTACTATTTACGCTTTTATACTCACAAATTTCTCTTTTGCCCTAAAGTCATTCTTTCGCGAAACTTTCTATACGAATATAACAATATATCAAGTATGTTTTCAAAATGTTCTACAATTTTGTGACCTTTTTTGCAATTTCTAAATTATTTTTTCAGTAATGTGTTTGCCAGTTCTTAGAATATCGCTCATAACATAAATTTTTGTAACCCGATCATCCTTCGTTCACCCCGTTTTATGTATGTTTCCCCTACGTCTACTAGTTTATAATTTTTTCCTCCCACATCTGGTGTTTTCCACCCGTTTTGATAACCGGCTCAACAGCCCCATAAAATCTTGTTTTTTTACAAGCAATCACATTAATAATAACATGCCAGGTAAATAACTGACTAACCTATTAGAAGATTTATGCCCTCATTGCAACGCATGGGCAATTATCTAGTGTGACAATAGAAAAAGGAGAGAATATAATGTCACGAAAACGTAGTAAGAAGTACCACAAACAAGGGAGAGGAGAAGATAATTTAAGGACAAACTACTAGTTGGCACTTTGTACACTATAAAATTATCCATTTAGTTGCACCTAAAGTACATAGTCTTGTACAATCTAGAAAATTTGTCAAGGTATATCCTAGATTCATACACTATTTTTTTATCAGTTTCCAGATATTGATAATGGTAATATATTAATATCGAAATGATACTCGGTACATTCATCATCCAAACGACACATATAGAGAGTTAGTCAAGACATCAAGGATGCATATGCTATAGAAACGCAGAAAAATCTGACATGAGTAAAAGGGCTTTGTAACGATAATATTGGATAGTAAAAAAATATGTATCTAAGTAAACATTGGCATGTTCTATCTTTTATATCAAAATAATTTATCAATATTTTTTTAATTTAACCACAAGATGATTTACGACTAAATAAAGAAGTTCAATATAAAATAGGTGATAATTCTATGCACCAAACATATTGACCATATTTAAGCATAATATTTCAAAAGGATGTTTTATGCGCTTTTTAGGTTGCTCTTCCTTATGAGTTTAATTATGATTTTTATTTGACAATAGACCCACAAAATTTAGTAAAGTATCAAAGGGGAGCAATTAAGTAAGGGCAAGGGGCAGTGCTGGGTTTAATATCAAAACTGGTAAAATATTAACATGTTTAGGAATTAGGAATAATTACATTATGTCTTCGTTGGGTCCAATAAATAAGGTCAAAAAAATAAACAACCAGAGATAAATAATCTTGAGCAGACATTAGTGGTACGGAAAATAACATATCATGGTATACCTTCAGGGTCAACTTCTTCTGATATATTAGATTGCAACAGAAGTTGCAAAATCCTCATTTCCTTTAAAAACAATAAGAAGTATACAGTCTAGCTGCAAAAACAACAAAATAGATGATTTTTTTTTATCAAATAGCAATAGTCACATTGTGTTTCTGTTGGGTCCAGTGAATTATAAAACACAAACATCAATCATTGCTATTCAAGACAAGTGATACACTAAGGCCAAACTTGTTGGAAACAGTCAAGTAACAAAGATGGAGGTGGACAGATAAACACACTATCTAGTAGACCGGCACTAGAGAATCAATAGCAGTTTTAATAATGTTCATTTACATTTTCAATGAATACTTGAACCATGCTTTCAATCTCTTGAGCAGTACTGTCCAACTGACCATCTAAGAAGCACAAACTGACTACCAACTTAATAAATAGACATATAAAATGAACGGTAGCTCATAAGTTATAGTCACTTACCAACAGCAAGTTTACTAAGCCCAGGAAGATCAATAAGAGTCGGGTTCACAACTGCAATGATTAAAAGCGTTACGATGCGACAAAAATGAAAAGAACAAACAATATAAGAAAATACATAACAAGGGACAGATACAGTATGGCTATCCTACCAATGACAGAAATAGTCCGTAATAAACTTATAAGCTTCTAAGGTAAATCAGAACACCCTTTGCAAGCAACATTTTTTGATATCTAATAATGGAGGTACATAAGACAGTTTGGTATTGAGAGAGCATTAAAGTAACACCATTAAAACAGTTGGCAACATTGCTGTCTGCATATCTTACCATCTGAAGAAAATATGCTTAAATGTATGGGGACAGCTGATATTTGCTTTGAACAACCGGCTATCTCCGTCTTCACTTCAGCTGCAACGATAGAGATGTCACCATGAGCCGAGTATCATCACGATAAACTAGAATAAAATGAATAAAAAATAGCGCTTGACAGAATTTCAGGGAAATAGATTTGTGGAATTACCAAAACACGTGTATTTTTTACTTTGCTCATCATGTAAAAACCCAGCATACTCTCTAATTCCATCAATTTTACGAAGCTGCACTATCAGGGGAGGCGCGTGACAATGCCCTTGGGTAGGAAATCTTTTCCAACAAGGCACTCCAGCACTAAAGATTTTTCGGCACCCTGCCATATAATCAGAAGTTTCAAATGTTAGGACAAATACTAGGTACTCAAAAAACAGACAAAATTGTGTGGTTCTTTTAGGCAATCACACCCTCACACTAACCCAATATCTCTACGGGGAACTAAACTGAACTAACAGATTCAAACAAACAATTAACAGCCAGCATAGCATTTCATGCCTCTAGTTGATCCTAAATACTAGATCCAGATGCAACAATAGATCTCTAGGATCTCTAGGCGCGAGATTTAGATGCAACGACAATTCCCCTAGGCGAGATCCAAGCATATAACCGCGCGTCTCCGGAACTAAACTGTATTGGTTCTCAGTCAGGATCACACGACGACAACGATGAATGCACACACGCGAGAGAGTCACACGTGAATACATAGGAACGGGAGTATTTTTGCGACGCTCTGATTCAGCGTCTTTTCTGTTTCTTTCCTTTATTCGTTTGGAAACAGACTAAGAGCATCTCTAGCAGACCTGTATAATGCCTCGACCCGTAAAATAACCACCAAAATACGGGTCCGTGCAGAAAATGTTGCCCGATCAGACCCCGCAAACGCGTCGGACCCGTAAAAAGTTTTGCAGGGCGCGGCATAATTGTTGGGGAACGTAGTAATTTCAAAAAAATCCTACACACACGCAAGATCATGGTGATGCATAGCAACGAGATGGGAGAGTGTTGTCCACGTACCCTCGTAGATCGAAAGCAGAAGCGTTAGAACAACACGGTTGATGTAGTTGTACGTCTTCACGATCCGACCGATCCAAGTACCAAACGTACAGCACCCCCGAGTTCAGCACACGTTCAGCTCGATGACGTCCCACGAACTCCGATCCAGCAGAGCTTCGAGGGAGAGTTCCGTCAGCACGACGGCGTGATGACGATGATGATGATGATGATGTTACCGACGCAGGGTTTCGCCTAAGCACCGCTATGATATGACCGACGTGGATTACGGTGGAGGGGGGCACCGCAGACGGCTAAAAGATCAATGATCAATTGTTGTGTCTATGGGGTGCCCCCCTGCCCCCGTATATAAAGGAGCTAGGGGGGAGGCGGCCGGCCAGGAGGAGGGCGCGCCAAGGGGGGAGTCCTACTCCCATCGAGAGTAGGACTCCTCTTTTCCTAGTAGGAGTAGGAGAAGGGAAGGAAGGAAGGGAGAGAGGAAGAGAAGGAAAAAGGGGGGCGCCGCCTCCCGTCCTTGTCCAATTCGGAGTAGAGGGGGAGAGGGTCAGCGGCTGCCCTGGCCGCCCCTCCTCTTCTCCCACTAGGGCCCATGAGGCCCAATTAACTCCTCGGAGGGTTTCGATAACCCCCCGGTACTCCGGTATATGTCTGAAACCTCCTGGAACCCTTTCGGTGTCCGAACATAGTCGTTCAATATATCGATCTTTACGTCTCGACCTTTTCGAGACTCCGAACTACCTTCGGTACATCAAAACATAAAAACTTGTAATACCAATCGTCACAGAACTTTAAGCGTGCGGACCCTACGGGTTCGAGAACTATGTAGACATGACCGAGACACGTCTCCGGTCAATAACCAATAGCGGAACCTGGATGCTCATATTGGTTCCTACATATTCTACGAAGATCTTTATCGGTCAAACCGCATAACAACATACGTTGTTCCCTTTGTCATCGGTATGTTACTTGCCCGAGATTCGATCGTCGGTATCTCAATACCTAGTTCAATTTCGTTACCGGCAAGTCTCTTTACTCGTTCCGTAATGTATCATCCCGCAACTAACTCATTAGTTACAATGCTTGCAAGGCTTATAGTGACACTACTAGGGAAAAGGCTAGCAGCAACGCGGGTTTTAGGTGTATCAGTAGCGCGGGGAGTGGCGCTACTAATAAGGCGCTACAGCTAACACATAGCAGTAGCGCGTGCTCACCAGCGCTACTGCTACACAAGTGTAGCAGCAACACTCTTAGTGGAAGCTCGCTACTGCTAGTAACTCTAGCGCGCTTTGCCTTGACGCGCTACTGCTATCGCGGCGCTGCTACTAACTTTTATACACTCGCTACTGCTAATTTTAGTAGTTTTTTATTTATTTTTTGGCATATTTGTTTTGTATTTGAACAGGCTTTATAGAAGAATCTTTAGCACATACAAATGTCATCATGATACACATACAAATGCCTGCGAGACCACCAATGTAATCATAGCATATACATACAAATAGTCTCATCATAATCATCATCCAACACAAAGTGGTATCTTGCCATCATCTCGAAAATAGCGATACATGCAAGTCTCGAATACTTGCAACTACAACAACATCATCCATCTAAATAAAGGTATACGCGAGAAGAGCTATCACTATGAGTGAGAGCGGAACTATGCAGTACATGAGGTGGCGGTTACGAGTCCTCTCTCACGCTAGCATGAACCTCAAGTAACTAGCTTCTCCTTCTTGTCTGCTTTTGAAGCCTTTATGGCTGGCGCCCGTGAACCCATTCACTTGCGCCTGACACTCATGCCACTCGTTGTACACCCCCGGAACCTTCCCTTTGTACATGACATAGCAATTCCATCTCGCCATCAAGAAACTAGGTACCTGTTAGAGATGCATGTTCATGAAGAGGATGTACAATCATATATATGCAACAAAATATACTAGAGCAACACCGAAAAATAAAGGGTTAGCAACTAGATGCAACATACAGTACGTAAATTAATGAACTAGAGGTACGCAGGTCATCGTACGCAAACTAACAAAGTAGCGTTACGCAAGTTTGGCAGGGACCATGGACATCACAAAGTTTCATCGCTACAAAAAGTATACAAGTTCAACCGACACATATCATCATCATCGGCATCATAAATCACTAGAAGTTCCATCCTTCCATATCATCGAGGATGGACCCTAGCTTCTTGGCCGGTGTGAGGTCTAGACGTTGCATGCCTATGCGAGTTCGGACGTCAGCTCGCGATAAAGGGCCGTGGTGGAACATCCCCTTCTCATCGACGACTTCTTTCATGATGATCGTCGCAATGTCGCTTTGGATGCGAAAGAAGTCATCTCTAAGTTTATAATCCGCTTCTCCATGAGATTCTAGCCACTTGTGGATATGATCATCATTTCTGCTTCTCATGTGAAGCTTTTGGTGATCCGTGTTGAACTGAATCATGAGATGGACGATGTAGAATCCATCCTTCTTGCTTGGTTTTGGGACATGGATGCAGGAGAAGTTAGTTTTATGCGCGAAACCCATCTTCTTGTTCCTTTGTTTCCTGATCTGCACGTGGCCACCTCTAAAGCTGAAGCCTTGGAGAGCATCATCTAGAATATTCATTATGTGGGTGTAGTCTTTTTTCTTGTAGTCTCTGGAAGGGTCAAAATACACGGCGTGGGAGACTTGCGGGTAAAGAACGATAAGGACGGCGCGCCCGTTGCTGCGGGGAAAAGACACCTCAAATTATTCCCCATATGAGAGAGAAGGAATGATTGAAATGTACGAAAGGGTTGTCCGGAACTGACTTACTTTGGATGATAAGGCACGAGGACAATTTCCCGGTCCTTATTCTGTACCATGAAGTTTTGGAGCTACTCCCTAGCAGTTTCACGCTCAAAGTCGCCAAGACTCAAGAAAGACTCGTGCATGTAGTACGGATCCACCACACAGATTTGTGAGACTTCTTCACTCTTCATGACGGAGCTCATATGTAGCGCAAAAAGGCGGACGATTGTAAAATCGAGCCGCCTTGTTAGAAACATCTCAAAGATATGGTCAAACCGCAGGAAGAACACCTCCGCAGGCCGTGTCTCGACGTAGCACTTCCCCTCAGGCACACGAGCCGCGTATGTCGGATATCCTGGATCCTTTGAGGCTAGTAGGCTTTTCTCAGTCGACAGCACATGGTCATGCAGTCTCCTGAGATCCTCTGATAGTGCCTCCAGCAGTTTCAGCGGTAGCATCGGCTCGCCCGTGAGATGGAACATGACCGCACCTTTCACGGGTACACGCTCTTCAGAATGCATCGTCTGGCTGCTATGTGCTCTGGCTTGTTTGGAGGCAGCTATCTTCCCCGATCTCTTCCTCCCCTTTTTCTTGGGCACACCTTCCAGACCCTTCCTTAACCCCTGCCCCAATGTTCCCGGGCTAAGTACTGTACGACCCTCGCGCCCGACTAGTTGAGCCTGTGTTGAGGCGGCATCTTCAGGCGTGTCCTGTGAGGATTTCACGAAGAGAGACTTTTTGCAATCCCTGCTACGACCTTCCTGCCCGGGCATATCATCCATATCCTCATTAGCAAGCTGATAGCCCGATTCGTCATATGGTTAACTCATCATATCTATGTCACAGTCATATGCATTTGTATTGAGGAAATTCATACGGTCGACCTCCGTCTTATCATCCATTCTCTATTCTACACGACAAATTACATCAGCCAGTACTATTTCACCCCCTTCATCATGTCGTCCGCCGCTCTCACCCGGCACTACAGGAGCTGATAATTGCGTAGGCGGGGTGGTGGTCTCCGCACATGCTTGTTGATGTGTGGTTATTGGTGTGCTCTCGGCCGGCTCCAGACGAATAAGATTCTTCGGCCATAGCAGCACCCAACCCTTGCAGCTTCCAATCCGCGGCGGCGTCTCGTCGTCCGCTCCCACATGCTGTACTGGAGGAGGCAAATCCTCGTGCCCCAATTTCACACTAGTCAAGCTAACCCTGAAGTGCCCAGCGGGGATCGGCTGGTTGTGGAACGTGGGTTGCGAGGGGTCCATTATCATCCCCTTTCCCACGTCCACTTTCTGGCCTTTGATCAAGTAGAGTATGGTGCACGGGGTTTCTTTCGCCTGCAAACACATATGTCTTTGGCTTAAAACAATCGAAAGGCACAAAAATGGAATATTATATATATATATATATATATATATATATATGTTGGTGCGACAGGTAATTACCGTGATGGCGTCGAGCTCAGCCAAAGACGAAGGCCCACCTAGCGCGCCAGAGACTGAGGACGGGCTGCTATGAGCGGGAGCGGCTGCGAGAGGAGGCCCGGTTGCGTGAGCAAGTGATGGTGCGATGGGGTTGTTGTTCATGGAGTTTCTCGCGACGAAACTGGGCAACGGGAAATCATGTACCGTCTTGTCTGGATTTTCCTTCATCCAGTTGATGATAACTGGAACCAAGTTAGTAGCAAAATCATTTCTGCAGGCAGTTACAGCTGCATTGACTGCCTGTTGTAGCAACTCACATTTGTCCTCGGCTGCTTTTTTCGCGTCCTTAGCTGCTTTTTTTCTCGACCGCAAGCTTCACCTTCGCGTTGATGTCCGCCTGACTAAACTTCTTTTTCTGCTTCTTGGCCTCCGGGCCCTCGTTGTAAAACACCTTCCACGTGGCGCCGTCTCCAGCGCCGTGTACACGACCATATTGCGGCCGCTGGCCCAAAGGGAGTCCCTTAAGTTCGTTCAAGGCCCGGTTGAGAGGGGTGTCCCACTTGGGCCTCATCGGAGAAGTAGGGCTTTCGGCTGCAAGCTGGTGTTGCTTCTCCAGTAGTCTAATCAATTTCCTCGTGATCTTGTCCGTGTAAAAAAACCTTTTTCTCCTTGTCCCACTTGTAGCGGGCCCTGATGAAGTCACGCTCCAAGGGGTTGGTGAACTTCGCGAAGGGGTCTGGGAGACCCGTGGCTTCACGTTCCGCGTCCTCCTTATCCCATATGGGCCTTTTACCGAGGTAGCCACGGCTTCCGAGGTGATGCTTCCCCGTGTTCCTTTGCTGAAGGCTCTTGAATTTTGCAGCCTTAGCCTTGGCTGCCTCGGTAGCGCAAGTGTCCTTGAACTTTTCGAACTCCTCTTCCGTAAGTGTCGGATTTTCCTCTAGAATCTTGGACAGGGGTTCATCAGCCTCAATAGTTCGTTTCACCCTCCCTTTCCAGGAGGCCAAATCATTGCTGAACATGCCCATGGCGTGATTGTTAATCTTTTTCATCTTCGGATCATCCCACGGTTGTTCTATGTTATCATCCCGGTCGGGGAACTTGAATCTCTTGTGCAACTTCGTTAGGAGCAACTGCGTCAAATGTTCTTTACTCCTTAAGTCATCGTCGTTGATGCTCACGCATTCCCGTAGGATGCATCCTACTTGGTTCCCATAGCACTTGCGAGGTTCTTCCGGCTCTAACGGCTCAAACTTGCCAGGTGCCATCTTTGTGATCACAAGTCGTCCAATCCCTAGTTTGTTAGGTTTTCGTATCCTCTGCTTCTTATGCTTCCTCTTTTCGGTAGCGGCATCGGGGCCGGTACTTTCCCCGCCGGTACCTTCCCCACCGGTCTCGGCGCCGCCATCGGTGCCGGCGCCGTCGGTGTCGATGTCGGCGTCAGTACCATCATCGAGGCCGACCTGCAAACCTTTCTTAGCAGTCAAATAGTCGAGGTACTCTTGTTCACCCTCATAATCCATCTCGTCTGCATCTTGGTCAGAAGGCCCAGTTTCTTCGTTGTTTGACATGTTTCCTATGATTAAGTGTCCTCATTTATTTCTAAAAGTATGAATAAATGAGAAATGACATAAAAAAAGAAATCTATGTGCCAGCACTCGATATGCCAACTATGTAGCACAAATCATGCCTTTATTCACGGGAAATTTCGGCATGACCTTTGCTAAAAAAATGGACATTTCGAGCGCCTGAAATTCACCGGAACGGAAATGAATCAACATTCCGGTGTAACATAGGCCACTCGGATCATTTTCCAAACATGACATGTCCAAAACATGACATATCCACATATCACATGTCCAGTTCAAATTTGCATATAAATTCAGCTAATTTTGAAACCTAGCTAAATTCATAACTAAATAGATAACCTAACTAAAACCCAAGTAAATTAACCGAAGAACGCTAGCAAAGAGAGAGGGGGGGTTTCCAGAGGGTGTAGGGGCGAGGAAGCAGGCCCGACGACGGCCGAGGTTGGGAGGGGAGGAAGCAGAGGAGGGAGGCGAGGGCCGACGGGTCGGGGGCGAGCGCACCAGGGTCGGGG
>NC_057794.1:15045227-15060446 GCF_018294505.1 Triticum aestivum
GGGTCGGGCGCGGCGGTGCGACGGGGGAAGAGAGAGTGGGGATTTGGGGGGAAATGGCGGGATGAAGCAGGAAGAGTGAGAATTTTGGGTTAAGTGGACGTAGCAGTAGCGCGTTTGGACAAAACACGCTGCTACTACCTTCAGTAGCTGTAGCGGTTTATATGAAATGCGCTACTACTACCTTCAGTAGTTGTAGCGGTTTAGACAAAACGCGCTGCTACTACCTTCGCTACTGCCAGTTTTCCTTTTTCCTTTTCCTTTATTTTCTCCCACTTTTATTTACCGAGAGCAGTGAACGAAGGGAGGGCGATATATATTGCATCATTTGACTGTTAAATATGTATGCAGAATAGGAACATATATATTACATCATTGGACCCATGCATAATAATGACTAAGTATGTATACAAAATAGGAACATATATATATATATAGGACAACACTATTCTAATCCCGGGATTAGAATAGTTATTTGGATCACAACGTCCTAGGGAGCCGCGAAGATGATCCTGAACCAGAGCGGGCGAACCGAAGAAGCCCACTGTGAGCGCGAGGAAAAAAAGCCCACCCTGGACCCCTCGTGGCCTCGTCACACAACTCTCGATCCCCACCCGAGCCACCTCCCGACCGCCGCCGCCGCCCCACCGCCTACCTGGCGTCGCCTCGCGGGCCGGGATCCAGCCACCGACGAGCGGATCCTTGCTAGCTTGCCGCCGCCACACGCAAGCACCTCACCCCCGAGCCGCCTCCCCACTTTCCTACACGTGGCCGCCGTCCTCCATTGTTGCTTCACCGACGGCCGGCTGCACCAGGCCAGCGCCGTCCCCAATGGCGCAGCGGCCGAGCACCTCCATTGAACGTGCCGGCGGCTCAGGCCACCCGACCCGGCCCCTCCCTCAAACGCACTGCCCCAACCTTCTCTAACGGAGCCGACGGCGACCACCGGAGCTTTCCTGAGGCGTGCCGCGTGCTCCTGCTAGCCGGGGCTGGGCACACCTCGTCTGGAAAGAAGAAACTTCACCGAGCATGTGAAGTTCGGCCGGTGAACCTGTGCAGTCCGACGGTGCTTGCATGCTTGTATCCGGTAGCATACATTGCGGATGTATCAAAAGGCAAGCACCGATCTCTTTCGTTACTAAACAATAGTGTGTGCTATTTGATGAAATGGATTCACAATGAAGTGGGCAAAATTTCTCGTGTTTAAGTTGAGTCATTGTGGCCTTAATCATCTTGTGCGAGTAGAAAAAATTTGGTTGCTTCACATGTGCCTGTGCGGCTCTGTTGGTGGTTTTCTGCCTGAGGTTGAAGATGACAGCCAACCTGGACTGCCAGCCCACGCGCGGATTAGGCGCTGCCTGCAGCTGCAGGAGAGGTTGGCCTACAGTTGGAGGAGGCCCTGGCCTTCAGCTGGCAATTTAGAGGAACTTGCCACTATGAAAATCTGAAAATCTAACTTGACACCATACTTGTTTTTGTTCTTCAGAAGTTCAGGTAGCTAGCTTGCTCACTATGAAAACCTTCTCTGTATGTGCTAATTAGTACGTACTACTAAGCAAAAATAATCTTGTGAAGTGGATGACGCTGGCCATGGGAGATTTTGATGGCACTATAGTGATGACAACCTCCAGCAGTTCGCATATACCCCAGGCCGCAGCCCAGCTTCTCCGTCATTAGCGTGACATGCAACACCACACCACTACAGACACTTCCCTGAATTTACCAATGATTGCTTTATTGCTCATGCGAGACACCGCCGGGGGAGTTTATGGGTGTTGTCACTGGGACGATATGGAGAATGGAGGCATCCAGAACATGACCTAGTGGATAGACTGGAGGAGCAATCAGACACGCCCATGGCATTTGGACGTAGACGATGGTAGCTCGGCAGCGCTGTGGCCTGCTGCTGCTGGGTGAGTTCGTGTCCTAGCGATGTGTGTATGTGCTAATGGTGTGAGTTCGTGTTGTATATCTGTGCACACGAACAGGAAATGTTTCAGATCTTGTAGCCTGCTCATGTGCACTACAAGTGTTTGTGTTTATGCCCCAAGGAAGAAAACATGTTATTTTTAACCGAGAACATAATTTAAAATACAAACTTGGGCAACCAAGCTATCTATGTTTTTCTATCACAAAATAAATCACGCCAAAGCAGATTCAAAACTTCATATATGGATTACAAAATATTTTGCATGGGGTTCCAGTTTGCTTGTTTGTTGATTCAAAACTTCATGAAGTTCGATGTCTATAAAAAAGGATTTTGAGCAAAGAATGATTTCCCCTATTCAAAAAAATATAGAAGTTCAGATTAAAATAACAGTGTAGTTTAACATTAAAAAAACTAGAATTTCGCTTTCAAAAAAATCAAATCCTAGAAGTTCAATTTAGAAAAAATGATCATTTGATTTTCATCGTTTCAAAAAAACCCCAAGAGGTTTAGTTTAAGGAACCTAAGAAGTGCGAACTTAAAAACTCAAAATTTCCTTGGAGCTAAACAAATAAAAAATGAGAACTTCAAAATAAAAAAACAGAGTAGTTCGATGTATACGGAAAAATCAAATTATTTTTGTTTCGAGGAAAAATAGAAGTATGAAAGTTCAATTTTAAAAAAATTGTTTAATGCTTATTTGAAAACATATTTTTTCTAAGAATAAGACTAAGAAGTTCAAATTAAAAAAACAGAGAAGTTCGACATATATAAAAAGCTCAGATTTTTTCTTGTTACTAAAGAAATAAAATGAAGAACATCAAATTAAAATAAATGGAACAACTAAAAAAAGTTTACAAAGTGTTGATGTTTATTAAAAAATCTAGGATTTTCACAAATATCCGTTTTTGTTAAATTATCAACGATGAAGTTCAAATTGAGAAGTTAGTCAAATTTGATGTTTATTTAAAAACCAAAAACAATTCTTTAGTCAAAATATAGAAAGGTGAAATTCAAATTGAAATAACAGGGAAGTTCGGAGTTTATTAAAACCTAGGATTTACCTGTTCCGAAAATAAAAAACACAACGCCATTTTTTGCACTTTTAGAAACAACTCATAAACGGAAAAAATGGTTGCTAAAAGTTCAAGTGCTCGGCGAGCAAAAGTTCAAAAAATTCTTGTGAGAGAGGTTCCCCGTGTATTTAGATGTCCGAAATACATCAAAAAATATGTTGTCTTTTGTGTTTTAAAATAATTCTCTCAAACTAGAGAAAATTTCAAAGTGATAACAACTGGAAGTTCACGTACTACATGGTGTGTGTTTCATATAAGAAAAATACAATAAAGTGGAACAGAGTGAAGTTCAAACAGACATGCTCTAGAAGTTCAACTCCTTCACGCAGTGCAAAAAACAGCACGTCAAAAACAGAGTGAAGCTCAAACAGACATGCCCGAGAAGTTCAACTACTTCACGCAGTGCATTTCCATTCGCGATGAAGGCAGAAATCATGATTTCCTCATTTTCTAATTTATTTCAAAATGGCAGGAAGTGAAAGTTCAAGTCCTCGGTCAAATAAAGTTAAAAAAATATTGTGAGATAGGTTTGTACAAAAAGAATATCATTTGTGTAACACTAACGAATGGATGAGAAAATTACAAACGAAAATACGTCACAGAAGATCAACATGAAAACAGCAGGAAGTTCAACTACTATGCTGAATGAATTTCAGACGAAAAACTTTTAAAATCATCGCGAGTATGAAAAAATGATCAACACGGGAAAATTGCGTGTTTACAGTAGCTTTCCATCGGTATATCAGTTGCTCAATTATGGTGAGTGGATGGAGAGCTACCAGCAGTGGATGGAGAGCTACGAGCAAAAAAAGCACGTGAAAAACAGAGTGAAGTTCAGGTAGACATGCCGAGAAGTTCAAGTTCTTCACGCGGTGCATTTTCAGAGAATCTGTTTCATGACAAAGGCAGAACGAATGATCTCACTTGTTTTCGAAATTACTTGAAAACGACTAGGATTCAGAGAAAACCATCAACATGAAAAAGTTTTGCATTTTCCGTACCTTTTTAGCGGTATATTATTTGCCCCTTTCCGATAAATGTTGTAAAAATTACAACAAAAACACGTTTTTAGCCATTTTCAAAACTGACATAAAATTGTAGATAATTGGGAGAAAAAATATATACACGAAAGTTTCGCATTTGTTCAGGCTTTCCAACGGCGTATCATTTGCTGCATTCGGACTTACGGTTAAAAAATTAGCTCGAAAATACGAACTCGGTGAAATTTGTACTATTTTCTAAATTACTTTTAAACCGTTCGAAATTACAAAAAACTTTCAACATGGAAAAGTAGCGCATTTTCATAATCTTTCTAACGCCATATCATTTGCCTCAATTGGATTAGCCGTTTCGAAATGACATCGAAAATACAAACTCGGCTGTTCGGTTTATGAAATTTTATGTTTTCCCAAATTACTTTTTAACCATATGGAATTAGAGAAAATTTTCAACATGTGGAATGAGCGGTTTTACAGCAGCTTTCCAACGCCATATTATTTGCCTGATTCCGATGAATGGTTTTGAAATGCGATCAAAAATACGATTCACATTTTTTGTATGAAGAACAAACGGTTTTCAAAACTGCTCTTAACCCGCTTACATTTTGCCAAAAATTTAACTTGGGTCATGATACTGGTGTCCATAGCTTTCCAATGGTATATCGCAAGCCCCATTTGGGCAATGTTGGCGGAAGTTCAACCTAGTACTAGGAGAAGTTCAGGTCGAACAACTCAGTCAGTAAAATTGCAAAAAACACAATTTCATCACAACCCGAGAGCAAAATCCGCCAACGAGCGATATTCCTATTTAAAACCGGTATTTAGTTGCTAAAAAACGTTTCTAGATTACACTAACATCATATAGAACACGTCTAACAAGAATAATTCGCGGGGGAAGCCACGGTTGCGAAGATAGCCCGAAGGTCGGGTTCGTACAGAGGGAAGTTCAGGCGCGTTACTCAGGTGTTGGAAATATGCCCCAGAGGCAATAATAAAAGAATTATTATTATATTTCCTTGTTCATGATAATTGTCTTTATTCATGCTATAATTGTGTTATTCGAAAATCCTAATACATGTGTGAATAACAGACACCAACATGTCCCTAGTAAGCCTCTAGTTGACTAGCTCGTTGATCAACAGATAGTCATGGTTTCCTGACTATGGACATTGGATGTCATTGATAACGAGATCACATCATTAGGAGAATGATGTGATGGACAAGACCCAATCCTAAACATAGCACAAGATCGTATAGTTCGTTTGCAAAACTGTAATGCTCGACAAGCAGAAAAAATTACTTTTCCGGAATCATCCCTCAAGACCATCCCTCAAGATTATTTTTCCGGACTCTAACCATATATTTTTCGGCATATTATACATATTTTGTTAGTCCAATCAAAGATCTGAACCCCCAATATCATAAACCCAGCCGGAAGTATATACTTATTAGCGTCCCTCTTTGGAACCGGTAATAATTGAGTTCCTCCAACCAGTTTGAGATTCGGGCGCGTTTCTTTGGGTCTCGGGTGCCGATACATCCGAACTGAGAAAAATAATTTAGAAATTGCAAAAAAAGTGAAAAAAAATCATGATTTCCTTAGAACAGACATGATATTGTGTTACACTCATGTGAAAAGATACACGAATGAATGACTTTCGTGTACTCTGGGCGACAGAAACCAAAATCGACACTATATAAAAGTTACTATTTACGCTTTTATACTCACAAATTTCTCTTTTGCCCTAAAGTCATTCTTTCGCGAAACTTTCTATACGAATATAACAATATATCAAGTATGTTTTCAAAATGTTCTACAATTTTGTGACCTTTTTTTGCAATTTCTAAATTATTTTTTCAGTAATGTGTTTGCCAGTTCTTAGAATATCGCTCATAACATAAATTTTTGTGACCCGATCATCCTTCGTTCACCCCGTTTTATGTATGTTTCCCCTACGTCTACTAGTTTATAATTTTTTCCTCCCACATCTGGTGTTTTTCCACCCGTTTTGATAACCGGCTCAACAGCCCCATAAAATCTTGTTTTTTTGCAAGCAATCACATTAATAATAACATGCCAGGTAAATAACTGACTAACCTATTAGAATATTTATGCCCTCATTGCAACGCATGGGCAATTATCTAGTGTGACAATAAAAAAAGGAGAGAATATAATGTCACGAAAACGTAGTAAGAAGTACCACAAACAAGGGAGAGGAGAAGATAATTGAAGGACAAACTACTAGTTGGCACTTTGTACACTATAAAATTATCCATTTAGTTGCACCTAAAGTAGATAGTCTTGTACAATCTAGAAAATTTGTCAAGGTATATCCTAGATTCATACACTATTTTTTTATCAGTTTCCAGATATTTATAATGGTAATATATTAATATCGAAATGATACTCGGTACATTCATCATCCAAACGACACATATAGAGAGTTAGTCAAGACATCAAGGATGCATATGCTATAGAAACGCAAAAAAATCTGACATGAGTAAAAGGGCTTTGTAACGATAATATTGGATAGTAAAAAAATATGTATCTAAATAAACATTGGCATGTTCTATCTTTTATATCAAAATAATTTATCAATATTTTTTTAATTTAACCACAAGATGATTTACGACTAAATAAAGAAGTTCAATATAAAATAGGTGATAATTCTATGCACCAAACATATTGACCATATTTGAGCATAATATTTCAAAAGGATGTTTTATGCGCTTTTTAGGTTGCTCTTCCTTATGAGTTTAATTATGATTTTTATTTGACAATAGACCCACAAAATTTAGTAAAGTATCAAAGGGGAGCAATTAAGTAAGGGCAAGGGGCAGTGCTGGGTTTAATATCAAAACTGGTAAAATATTAACATGTTTAGGAATTAGGAATAATTACATTATGTCTTCGTTGGGTCCAATAAATAAGGTCAAAAAAATAAAAAAACAGAGATAAATAATCTTGAGCAGACATTAGTGGTACGGAAAATAACATATCATGGTATACCTTCAGGGTCAACTTCTTCTCATATATTAGATTGCAACAGAAGTTGCAAAATCCTCATTTCCTTTAAAAACAGCAAGAAGTATACTGTCTAGCTGCAAAAACAACACAACAGATGATTTTTTTATCAAATAGCAATAGTCACATTGTGTTTCTGTTGGGTCCAGTGAATTATAAAACACAAACATCAATCATTGCTATTCAAGACAAGTGATACAATAAGGCCAAACTCGTTGGAAACAGTCAAGTAACAAAGATGGAGGTGGACAGATAAACACCCTATCTAGTAGACCGGCACTAGAAAATCAATAGCAGTTTTAATAATGTTCATTTACATTTTCAATGAATACTTGAACCATGCTTTCAATCTCTTGAGCAGTACTGTCCAACTGACCATCTAAGAAGCACAAACTGACTACCAACTTAATAAATAGACATATAAAATGAACGGTAGCTCATAATGTATAGTCACTTACCAACAGCAAGTTTACTAAGCCCAGGAAGATCAATAAGAGTCAGGTTCACAACTGCAATGATTAAAAGCGTTACGATGCGACAAAAATGAAAAGAACAAACAATATAGGAAAATACATAACAAGGGACAGATACAGTATGGCTATCCTACCAATGACAGAAATAGTCCGTAATAAACTTATAAGCTTCTAAGGTAAATCAGAACACCCTTTGCAAGCAACATTTTTTGATATCTAATAATGGAGGTACATAAGACAGTTTGGTATTGAGAGAGCATTAAAGTAACACCATTAAAATAGTTGGCAACATTGCTGTCTGCATATCTTACCATCTGAAGAAAATATGCTTAAATGTATGGGGACAGCTGATATTTGCTTTGAACAACCGGCTATCTCCGTCTTCACTTCAGCTGCAACGATAGAGATGTCACCATGAGCCGAGTATCATCACGATAAACTAGAATAAATGAATAAAAAATAGTGCTTGACAGAATTTCAGGGAAATAGATTTGTGGAATTACCAAAACACGTGTATTTTTTACTTTGCTCATCATGTAAAAACCCAGCATACTCTCTAATTCCATCAATTTTACGAAGCTGCACTATCAGGGGAGGCGCGTGACAATGCCCTTGGGTAGGAAATCTTTTCCAACAAGGCACTCCAGCACTAAAGATTTGTCGGCACCCTTCCATATAATCAGAAGTTTCAAATGTTAGGACAAATACTAGGTACTCAAAAAACAGACAAAATTGTGTGGTTCTTTTAGGCAATCACACCCTCACACTAACCCAATATCTCTACGGGGAACTAAACTGAACTAACAGATTCAAACAAACAATTAACAACCAGCATAGCATTTCATGCCTCTAGTTGATCCTAAATACCAGATCCAGATGCAACAATAGATCTCTAGGATCTCTAGGCGCGAGATTTAGATGCAACGACAATTCCCCTAGGCGAGATCCAAGCATATAACCGCGCGTCTCCGGAACTAAACTGTATTGGTTCTCAGTCAGGATCACACGATGACAACGATGAACGCACACACGCGAGAGAGTCACACGTGAATACATAGGAACGGGAGTGTTTTTGCGACGCTCTGATTCAGTGTCTTTTCTGTTTCTTTCCTTTATTCGTTTGGAAACAGACTAAGAGCATCTCTAGCAGACCTGTATAATGCCTCGACCCATAAAATAACCACCAAAATACGGGTCCGTGCAGAAAATGTTGCCCGATCAGACCCCGCAAACGCGTCGGACCCGTAAAAAGTTTTGAAGGGTGCGGCATAATTGTTGGGGAACGTAGTAATTTCAAAAAAAATCCTACACACACGCAAGATCATGGTGATGCATAGCAACGAGATGGGAGAGTGTTGTCCACATACCCTCATAGATCGAAAGCGGAAGCGTTAGAACAACACGGTTGATGTAGTCGTACGTCTTCACGATCAGACCGATCCAAGTACCAAACGTACAGCACCCCCGAGTTCAGCACACGTTCAGCTCGATGACGTCCCACGAACTCCGATCCAGCAGAGCTTCGAGGGAGAGTTCCGTTAGCACGACGGTGTGATGACGATGATGATGATGATGTTACCGACGCAGGGCTTCGCCTAAGCACCACTATGATATGACCGACGTGGATTATGGTGGAGGGGGCCACCGCACACGGCTAAAAGATCAATGATCAATTGTTGTGTCTATGGGGTGCCCCCCTGCCCCCGTATATAAAGGAGCTAGGGGGGAGGCGGCCGACCAGGAGGAGGGCGCGCCAAGGGGGAAGTCCTACTCCCATCGAGAGTAGGACTCCTCTTTTCCTAGTAGGAGTAGGAGAAGGGAAGGAAGGAAGGGAGAGAGAAAGAGAAGGAAAAATGGGGGCGCCACCTCCCCTCCTTGTCCAATTCGGAGTAGAGGGGGAGGGGGCCAGCGGCTGCCCTGGCCGCCCCTCCTCTTCTCCCACTAGGGCCCATGAGGCCCAATTAACTCCCCGGGGGTTTTTGATAACCCCCTGGTACTCCGGTATATGCCCGAAACCTCCCGGAACCCTTTCGGTGTCCGAACATAGTCGTTCAATATATCGATCTTTACGTCTCGACCATTTCGAGACTCCTCGTCATGTCCGTGATCACATCCGGGACTCCGAACTACCTTCGGTACATCAAAACATAAAAACTTGTAATATCGATCGTCACAGAACTTTAAGCGTGCGGACCCTACGGGTTCGAGAACTATGTAGACATGACCGAGACACGTCTCCGGTCAATAACCAATAGCGGAACCTGGATGCTCATATTGGTTCCTACATATTCTACGAAGATCTTTATCAGTCAAACCGCATAACAACATACGTTGTTCCCTTTGTCATCGGTATGTTGCTTGCCCGAGATTCGATCGTCGGTATCTCAATACCTAGTTCAATCTCGTTACCGGCAAGTCTCTTTACTCATTCCGTAATGTATCATCCCGAAACTAACTCATTAGTTACAATGCTTGCAAGGCTTATAGTGACACTACTAGGGAAAAGGCTAGCAGCAGCGCAGGTTTTAGGTGTATCAGTAACGCGGGGAGTGGCGCTACTAATAAGTCACTACAGCTAACACATAGCAGTAGCGCGTGCTCACCAGCGCTACTGCTACACAAGTGTAGCAGCAACGCGCTTAGTGGAAGCTCGCTACTGCTAGTAGCTCTAGCGCGCTTTGCCTGGATGCGCTACTACTATCGCGGCGCTGCTACTAACTTTTATACACTCGTTACTGCTAATTTTAGTAGTTTTTTATTTATTTTTCGGCATATTTGTTTTGTATTTGAACAGGCTTTATAGAAGAATCTTTAGCACATACAAATGTCATCATGATACACATACAAATGCCTGCGAGACCACAAATGTAATCATAGCATATACATACAAATAGTCGCATGATAATCATCATCCAACACAAAGTGGTATCTTGTCATCATCTCGAAAATAGCAATACATGCAAGTCTCGAATACTTGCAACTACAACAACATCATCCATCTAAATAAAGGTATACGCGAGAAGAGCTATTACTATGAGTGAGAGCGGAACTATGCAGTACATGAGGTGGCGGTTACGAGTCCTCTCTCACGCTAGCATGAACCTCAAGTAACTAGCTTCTCCTTCTTGTCTGCTTTTGAAGCCTTTATGGCTGGCGCCCGTGAACCCATTCACTTGCGCCTGACACTCATGCCACTCGTTGTACACCCTCGGAACCTTCCCTTTGTACACGACATAGCAATTCCATCTCGCCATCAAGAAACTAGGTACCTGTTAGAGATGCATGTTCATGAAGAGGATGTACAATCATATATATGCAACAAAATATACTAGAGCAACACCGAAAAATAAAGGGTTAGCAACTAGATGCAACATACAATACGTAAATTAATGAACTAGAGGTACGCAGGTCATCGTACGCAAACTAACAAAGTAGCGTTACGCAAGTTTGGCAGGGACCATGGACATCACAAAGTTTCATCGCTACAAAAAGTATACAAGTTCAACCGACACATATCATCATCATCGGCATCATAAATCACTAGAAGTTCCATCCTTCCATATCATCGAGGATGGACCCTAGATTCTTGGCCGGCGTGAGATCTAGACGTTGCATGCCTATGCGAGTTCGGACGTCAGCTCGCAATATAGGGCCGTGGTGGAACATCCCCTTCTCATCGAAGACTTCTTTCATGATGATCATCGCAATGTCGCTTTGGATGCGAAATAAGTCATCTCTAAGTTTATAATCCGCTTCTCCATGAGATTCTAGCCACTTGTGGATATGATCATCATTTCTGCTTCTCATGTGAAGCTTTTGGTGATCCGTGTTGAACTGAATCATGAGATGGACGATGTAGAATCCATCCTTCTTGCTTGGTTTTGGGACATGGATGCAGGAGAAGTTAGTTTTATGCGCGAAACCCATCTTCTTGTTCCTTTGTTTCCTGATCTGCACGTGGCCACCTCTAAAGCTGAAGCCTTGGAGAGCATCATCTAGAATATTCATTATGTGGGTGTAGTCTTTTTTCTTGTAGTCTCTGGAAGGGTCAAAATACACGGCGTGGGAGACTTGCGCGTAAAGAACGATATGGACGGCGCGCCCGTTGCTGCGGGGAAAGACACCTCAAATTATTCCCCATATGAGAGAGAAGGAATGATTGAAATGTACGAAAGGGTTGTCCGGAACTGACTTACTTTGGATGATAAGGCACGAGGACAATTTCCCGGTCCTTATTCTGTACCATGAAGTTTTGGAGCTACTCCCTAGCAGTTTCACGCTCAAAGTCGCCAAGACTCAAGAAAGACTCGTGCATGTAGTACGGATCCGCCACACAGATTTGTGAGACTTCTTCACTCTTCATGACGGAGCTCATATGTAGCGCAAAAAGGCGGACGATTGTAAAATCGAGCCGCCTTGTTAGAAACATCTCAAAGATATGGTCAAACCGCAGGAAGAACACCTCCGCGGGCCGTGTCTCGACGTAGCACTTCCCCTCAGGCACACGAGCCGCGTATGTCGGATATCCTGGATCCTTTGAGGCTAGTAGGCTTTTCTCAGTCGACAACACATGGTCGTGCAGTCTCCTGAGATCCCCTGATAGTGCCTCCAGCGGTTTCGGCGGTAGCATCGGCTCGCGCGTGAGATGGAACATGACCGCACCTTTCACGGGTACACGCTCTTCAGAATGCATCGTCTGGCTGCTATGTGCTCTGGCTTGTTTGGAGGCAGCTATCTTCCCCGATCTCTTCCTCTCCTTTTTCTTGGGCACACCTTCCAGACCCTTCCTTAACCCCTGCCCCAATGTTCCCGGGCTAAGTACTGTACGACCCTCGCGCCCGGCTAGTTGAGCCTGTGTTGAGGCGGCATCTTCAGGCGTGTCCTGTGAGGATTTCACGAAGAGAGACTTTTTGCAATCCCTGCTACGACCTTCCTGCCTGGGCATATCATCCATGTCCTCATTAGCAAGTTGATAGCCTAATTCGTCATATGGTTGACTCATCATATCTATGTCACAGTCATATGCGTTTGTATTGAGGAAATCCATACGGTCGACCTCCGTCTTATCATCCATTCTCTATTCTACACGACAAATTACATCAGCCAGTACTATTTCACCCCCTTCATCATGTCGTCCGCCGCTCTCACCCGGCACGACAGGAGCTGATAATTGCGTAGGCGGGGTGGTGGTCTCCGCACATGCTTGTTGATGTGTGGTTATTGGTGTGCTCTCAGCCGGCTCCAAACGAATAAGATTCTTCGGCCATAGCAGCACCCAACCCTTGCAGCTTCCAATCCGCGGCGGCGTCTCGTCGTCCGCTCCCACATGCTGTACTGGAGGAGGCAAATCCTCGTGCCCCGATTTCACACTAGTCAAGCTAACCCTGAAGTGCCCAGCGGGGATCGGCTGGTTGTGGAACGTGGGTTGTGAGGGGTCCATTATCATCCCCTTTCACACGTCCACTTTCTGGCCTTTGATCAAGTAGAGTATGGTGCACGGGGTTTCTTTCGCCTGCAAACACATATGTCTTTGGCTTAAAACAACCGAAAGGCACAAAAATGGAATATTATATATATATATATATATATATATATATATATATATATATATATATATATATGTTGGTGCGACAGGTAATTACCGTGATGGCGTCGAGCTCAGCCAAAGACGAAGGCCCACCTAGCGCGCCAGAGACTGAGGACGTGCTGCTATGAGCGGGAGCGGCTGCGAGAGGAGGCCCGGTTGCGTGAGCAAGTGATGGTGCGATGGGGTCGTTGTTCATGGAGTTTCTCCCGACGAAACTGGGCAAGGGGAAATCATGTACCGTCTTGTCTGGATTTTCCTTCGTCCAGTTGATGATAACTGGAACCAAGTTAGTAGCAAAATCATTTCTGCAGGCAGTTACAGCTGCATTGACTGCCTGCTGTAGCAACTCACATTTGTCCTCGGCTGCTTTTTTCACGTCCTCAGCTGCTTTTTTTCTCGACCGCAAGCTTCACCTTCGCGTCGATGTCCGCCTAACTAAACTTCTTTTTCTGCTTCTTGGCCTCCGGGCCCTCGTTGTAAAACACCTTCCACGTGGCGCCGTCTCCAGCGCCGTGTACACGACCATATTGCGGCCGCTGGCCCAAAGGGAGTCCCTTAAGTTCGTTCAAGGCCCGGTTGAGAGGGGTGTCCCACTTGGGCCTCATCGGAGAAGCAGGGCTTTCGGCTGCAAGCTGGTTTTGCTTCTCCAGTAGTCTAATCAATTTCCTCGTGATCTTGTCCGTGTAAAAAAACCTTTTTCTCCTTGTCCCACTTGTAGCGGGCCCTGATGAAGTCACGCTCCAAGGGGTTGGTGAACTTCGCGAAGGGGTCTGGGAGACCCGCGGCTTCACGTTCCGCGTCCTCCTTATCCCATATGGGCCTTTTACCGAGGTAGCCACGGCTTCCGAGGCGATGCTTCCCCGTGTTCCTTTGCTGAAGGCTCTTGAATTTTGCAGCCTTAGCCTTGGCTGCCTCGGTAGCGCAAGTGTCCTTGAACTTTTCGAACTCCTCTTCCGTAAGTGTCGGATTTTCCTCTAGAATCTTGGACAGGGGTTCATCAGCCTCAATAGTTTGTTTCACCCTCCCTTTCCAGGAGGCCAAATCATTGCTGAACATGCCCATGGCGTGATTGTTAATCTTTTTCATCTTCGGATCATCCCACGGTTGTTCTATGTTATCATCCCGGTCGGGGAACTTGAATCTCTTGTGCAACTTCGTTAGGAGCAACTGCGTCAAATGTTCTTTACTCCTTAAGTCATCGTCGTTGATGCTCACGCATTCCCGTAGGATGCATCCTACTTGGTTCCCATAGCACTTGCGAGGTTCTTCCGGCTCTAACGGCTCAAACTTGCCAGGTGCCATCTTTGTGATCACAAGTCGTCCAATCCCTAGTTTGTTAGGTTTTCGTATCCTCTGCTTCTTATGCTTCCTCTTTTCGGTAGCGGCATCGGGGCCGGTACTTTCACCGCCGGTACCTTCCCCACCGGTCTCGGCGCCGCCATCGGTGCCGGCGCCGTCGGTGTCGATGTCGGCGTCAGTACCATCATCGAGGCCGACCTGCAAACCTTTCTTAGCAGTCAAATAATTGAGGTACTCTTGTTCACCCTCATAATCCATCTCGTCTGCATATTGGTCAGAAGGCCCAGTTTCTTCGTTGTTTGACATGTTTCCTATGATTAAGTGTCCTCATTTATTTCTAAAAGTATGAATAAATGAGAAATGACATAAAAAAAGAAATCTATGTGCCAGCACTCGATATGCCAACTATGTAGCACAAATCATGCCTTTATTCACGGGAAATTTCGGCATGACCTTTGCTAAAAAAATGGACATTTCGAGCGCCTGAAATTCACCGGAACGGAAATGAATCAACATTCCGGCGTAACATAGGCCACTCGGATCATTTTCCAAACATGACATGTCCAAAACATGACATATCCACATATCACATGTCCAGTTCAAATTTGCATATAAATTCAGCTAATTTTGAAACCTAGCTAAATTCATAACTAAATAGATAACCTAACTAAAACCCATGTAAATTAACCGAAGAACGCTAGCAAAGAGAGAGGGGGGGTTTCCAGAGGGTGTAGGGGTGAGGAAGCAGGCCCGACGACGGCCGAGGTTGGGAGGGGAGGAAGCAGAGGAGGGAGGCGAGGGCCGACGGGTCGGGGGCGAGCGCACCGGGGTCGGGGG
>NC_057794.1:15060456-15061449 GCF_018294505.1 Triticum aestivum
GCATTCCCGTAGGATGCATCCTACTTGGTTCCCATAGCACTTGCGAGGTTCTTCCGGCTCTAACGGCTCAAACTTGCCAGGTGCCATCTTTGTGATCACAAGTCGTCCAATCCCTAGTTTGTTAGGTTTTCGTATCCTCTGCTTCTTATGCTTCCTCTTTTCGGTAGCGGCATCGGGGCCGGTACTTTCCCCGCCGGTACCTTCCCCACCGGTCTCGGCGCCGCCATCGGTGCCGGCGCCGTCGGTGTCGATGTCGGCGTCAGTACCATCATCGAGGCCGACCTGCAAACCTTTCTTAGCAGTCAAATAGTCGAGGTACTCTTGTTCACCCTCATAATCCATCTCGTCTGCATCTTGGTCAGAAGGCCCAGTTTCTTCGTTGTTTGACATGTTTCCTATGATTAAGTGTCCTCATTTATTTCTAAAAGTATGAATAAATGAGAAATGACATAAAAAAAGAAATCTATGTGCCAGCACTCGATATGCCAACTATGTAGCACAAATCATGCCTTTATTCACGGGAAATTTCGGCATGACCTTTGCTAAAAAAATGGACATTTCGAGCGCCTGAAATTCACCGGAACGGAAATGAATCAACATTCCGGCGTAACATAGGCCACTCGGATCATTTTCCAAACATGACATGTCCAAAACATGACATATCCACATATCACATGTCCAGTTCAAATTTGCATATAAATTCAGCTAATTTTGAAACCTAGCTAAATTCATAACTAAATAGATAACCTAACTAAAACCCAAGTAAATTAACCGAAGAACGCTAGCAAAGAGAGAGGAGGGGTTTATAGAGGGTGTAGGGGCGAGGAGGCAGGCCCGACGACAGCCGAGGTTGGGAGGGGAGGAAGCAGAGGAAGGAGGCGAGGGCCGACGGGTCGGGGGCGAGCGCACCGGGGTCGGGGGCGAGCGCCTGGGTCTGGGGCGAGTGCCGGCACCGGGGTCGGGGGCGAGGGCCGAGTCGGGGCCAGCGCCGGG
>NC_057794.1:15061460-15083186 GCF_018294505.1 Triticum aestivum
CGGGGGCGAGGGCCGAGTCGGGGCGAGCGCCGGGGTCGGGGGCGAGGGCCGGGTCGGGGGCGAGCGCCGGCGCTGGGGTCGGGGGCAAGCGCCGGGGCCAGGTCGGGCGCGGCGGTGCGACGGGGGAAGAGAGAGTGGGGATTTTGGGGGAAATGGCGGGATGAAGCAGGAAGAGTGAGAATTTTGGGTTAAGTGGACGTAGCAGTAGCGCGTTTGGACAAAGCACGCTGCTACTACCTTCAGTAGCTGTAGCAGTTTATATGACATGCGCTACTACTACCTTCAGTAGTTGTAGCGGTTTAGACAAAACGCGCTGCTACTACCTTCGCTACTGCCAGTTTTCCTTTTCCTTTTCCTTTATTTTCTCCCACTTTTATTTCCCGAGAGCAGTGAACGAAGGGAGGGCGATATATATTGCATCATTTGACGGTTAAATATGTATGCAAAATAGGAATATATATATTACATCATTGGACCCATGCATAATAATGACTAAGTATGTATACAAAATAGGAACATATATATATAGGACAACACTATTCTAATCCCGGGATTAGAATAGTTATTTGGATCACAACGTCCTAGGGAGCCGCGAAGATGATCCCGAACCAGAGCGAGCGAACCGAAGAAGCCCACTGTGAGCGCGAGGAAAAAAAGCCCACCCTGGACCCCTCGTGGCCTCGTCACACACCTCTCGATCCCCACCCGAGCCACCTCCCGACCGCCGCCGCCGCCCACCGCCTACCTGGCGTTGCCTCGCGGGCCGGGATCCAGCCACCGACGAGCGGATCCTTGCTAGCTTGCCGCCGCCACACGCAAGCACCTCACCCCCGAGCCGCCTCCCCACTTTCCCACACGTGGCCGCCGTCCTCCATTGTTGCTTCACCGACGGCCGGCTGCGCCAGGCCAGCGCCGTCCCCAATGGCGCAGCGGCCAAGCACCTCCATTGAACGTGCCGGCGGCTCAGGCCACCCGACACGGCCCCTCCCTCAAACGCACTGCCCCAACCTTCTCTAACGGAGCCGACGGCGACCACCGGAGCTTTCCTGAGGCGTGCCGCATGCTCCTACTAGCCGGGGCTGGGCGCACCTCGTCTGGAAAGAAGAAACTTCACCGAGCATGTGAAGTTCGGCCGGTGAACCTGTGCAGTCCGACGGTGCTTGCATGCTTGTATCCGGTAGCATACATTGCGGATGTATCAAAAGGCAAGCACCGATCTCTTTCGTTACTAAACAATAGTGTGTGCTATTTGATGAAATGGATTCACAATGAAGTGGGCAAAATTTCTCGTGTTTAAGTTGAGTCATTGTGGCCTTAATCATCTTGTGCGAGTAGAAAAAATTTGGTTGCTTCACATGTACCTGTGCGGCTCTGTTGGTGGTTTTCTGCCTGAGGTTGAAGTTGGCAGCCAACCTGGACTACCAGCCCACGCGCGGATTAGGCGCTGCCTGCAGCTGAAGGAGAGGTAGGCCTACAGTTGGAGGAGGCCCTGGCCTTCAGCTGGCAATTTAGAGGAACTTGCCACTATGAAAATCTGAAAATCTAACTTGACACCATACTTGTTTTTGTTATTCAGAAGTTCAGGTAGCTAGCTTGCTCACTATGAAAACCTTCTCTGTATGTGCTAATTAGTACGTACTACTAAGCAAAAATAATCTTGTGAAGTGGATGACGCTGGCCATGGGAGATTTTGATGGCACTATAGTGATGACAACCTCCAGCAGTTCGCATATACCCCAGGCCGCAGCCCAGCTTCTCCGTCATTAGCGTGACATGCAACACCACACCACTACAGACACTTCCCTGAATTTACCAATGATTGCTTTATTGCTCATGCGAGACACCGCCGGGGGAGTTTATGGGTGTTGTCACTGGGACGATATGGAGAATGGAGGCATCCAGAACATGACCTAGTGGATAGACTGGAGGAGCAATCAGACACGCCCATGGCGTCTGGACGTAGACGATGGTAGCTCGGCAGTGCTGTGGCCTGCTGCTGCTGGGTGAGTTCGTGTCCTAGCGATGTGTGTATGTGCTGATGGTGTGAGTTCGTGTTGTATATCTGTGCACACGAACAGGAAATGTTTCAGATCTTGTAGCCTGCTCATGTGCACTACAAGTGTTTGTGTTTATGCCCCAAGGAAGAAAACATGTTATTTTTAACCGAGAACATAATTTAAAACACAAACTTGGGCAACCAAGCTATCTATGTTTTTCTATCACAAAATAAATCACGCCAAAGCAGATTCAAAACTTCATATATGAATTACAAAATATTTTGCATGGGGTTCCAGTTTGTTTGTTTGTTGATTCAAAACTTCATGAAGTTCGATGTCTATAAAAAAGGATTTTGAGCAAAGAATGATTCCCCCTATTCAAAAAAATATAGAAGTTCAGATTAAAATAACAGTGTAGTTTAACGTTAAAAAAACCAGAATTTTGCTTTAAAAAAAATCAAATCCTAGAAGTTCAATTTAGAAAAAATGATCATTTGATTTTCATCGTTTCAAAAAGACCCCAAGAGGTTTAGTTTAAGGAACCTAAGAAGTGCGAACTTAAAAACTCAAAATTTCCTTGGAGCTAAACAAATAAAAAATGAGAACTTCAAAATAAAAAAACAGAGTAGTTCGATGTATACGAAAAATCAAATTATTTTTGTTTCGAGGAAAAATAGAAGTATGAAAGTTCAATTTTAAATAAATTGTTTAATGCTTATTTGAAAACATATTTTTTCTAAGAATAAGACTAAGAAGTTCAAATTAAAAAAAACAGAGAAGTTCGACATATATAAAAAGCTCAGATTTTTTCTTGTTACTAAAGAAATAAAATGAAGAACATCAAATTAAAATAAATGGAACAACTAAAAAAAGTTTACAAAGTGTTGATGTTTATTAAAAAATCTAGGATTTTCACAAATATCCGTTTTTGTTAAATTATCAACGATGAAGTTCAAATTGAGAAGTTAGTCAAATTTGATGTTTATTGAAAAACCAAAAACAATTCTTTAGTCAAAATATAGAAAGGTGAAATTCAAATTGAAATAACAGGGAAGTTCGGAGTTTATTAAAACCTAGGATTTACCTGTTCCGAAAATAAAAAACACAACGCCATTTTTTGCACTTTTAAAAACAACTCATAAATGGAAAAAATGGTTGCTAAAAGTTCAAGTGCTCGGCGAGCAAAAGTTCAAAAAATTCTTGTGAGAGAGGTTCCCCGTGTATTTAGATGTCCGAAATACATCAAAAAATATGTTGTCTTTTGTGTTTTAAAATAATTCTCTCAAACTAGAGAAAATTTCAAAGTGATAACAACTGGAAGTTCACGTACTACATGGTGTGTGTTTCATATAAGAAAAATACAATAAAGTGGAACAGAGTGAAGTTCAAACAGACATGCTCTAGAAGTTCAACTCCTTCACGCAGTGCAAAAAACAGCACGTCAAAAACAGAGTGAAGCTCAAACAGACATGCCCGAGAAGTTCAACTACTTCACGCAGTGCATTTCCATTCGCGATGAAGGCAGAAATCATGATTTCCTCATTTTCTAATTTATTTCAAAATGGCAGGAAGTGAAAGTTCAAGTCCTCGGTAAAATAAAGTTAAAAAAATATTGTGAGATAGGTTTGTACAAAAAGAATATCATTTGTGTAACACTAACGAATGGATGAGAAAATTACAAATGAAAATACGTCACAGAAGATCAACATGAAAACAGCAGGAAGTTCAACTACTATGCTGAATGAATTTCAGACGAAAAACTTTTAAAATCATCGCGAGTATGAAAAAATGATCAACACGGGAAAATTGCGTGTTTACAGTAGCTTTCCATTGGTATATCAGTTGCTCAATTATGGTGAGTGGATGGAGAGCTACGAGCAGTGGATGGAGAGCTACGAGCAAAAAAAGCATGTGAAAAACAGAGTGAAGTTCAGGTAGACATGCCGAGAAGTTCAAGTTCTTCACGCGGTGCATTTTCAGAGAATCTGTTTCACGACAAAGGCAGAACGAATGATCTCACTTGTTTTCGAAATTACTTGAAAACGACTAGGAATCAGAGAAAACCATCAACATGAAAAAGTTTTGCATTTTCGGTAGCTTTTTAGCGGTATATTATTTGCCCATTCCGATAAATGTTGTAAAAATTACAACAAAACACATTTTTAGCCATTTTCAAAACTGACATAAAATTGTAGATAATTGGGAGAAAAAATATATACACGAAAGTTTCGCATTTGTTCAGGCTTTCCAACGGCGTATCATTTGCTGCATTCGGACTTACGGTTAAAAAATTAGCTCGAAAATACAAACTCGGTGAAATTTGTACTATTTTCTAAATTACTTTTAAACCGTTCGAAATTACAAAAAACTTTCAACATGGAAAAGTAGCTCATTTTCATAATCTTTCTAACGCCATATCATTTGCCTCAATTGGATTAGCCGTTTCGAAATGACATCGAAAATACAAACTCGGCTGTTCGGTTTATGAAATTTTACGTTTTCCCAAATTACTTTTTAACCATATGGAATTAGAGAAAATTTTCAACATGTGGAATGAGCGGTTTTACAGCAGCTTTCCAACGCCATATTATTTGCCTGCTTCCGATGAATGGTCTTGAAATGCGATCGAAAATACGATTCACATTTTTTGTATGAAGAACAAACGGTTTTCAAAACTGCTCTTAAACCGCTTACATTTTGCCAAAAATTTAACTTGGTTCATGATACTGGTGTCCATAGCTTTCCAATGGTATATCGCAAGCCCCATTTGGGCAATGTTGGCGGAAGTTCAACCTAGTACTGGGAGAAGTTCAGGTCGAACAACTCAGTCAGTAAAATTGCAAAAAACACAATTTCATCACAACCCGAGAGCAAAATCCGCCAACGAGCGATATTCCTATTTAAAACCGGTATTTAGTTGCTAAAAAACGTTTCTAGATTACACTAACATCATATAGAACACGTCTAACAAGAATAATTCGCGGGGGAAGCCACGGTTGCGAAGATAGCCCGAAGGTCGGGTTCGTACAGAGGGAAGTTCAGGCGCGTTACTCAGGTGTTGGAAATATGCCCTAGAGGCAATAATAAAAGCATTATTATTATATTTCCTTGTTCATGATAATTGTCTTTATTCATGCTATAATTGTGTTATTCGGAAATCGTAATACATGTGTGAATAACAGACACCAACATGTCCCTAGTAAGCCTCTAGTTGACTAGCTCGTTGATCAACAGATAGTCATGGTTTCCTGACTATGGACATTGGATATCATTGATGACAAGATCACATCATTAGGAGAATGATGTGATGGACAAGACCCAATCCTAAACATAGCACAAGATCGTATAGTTCGTTTGCTAGAGTTTTCCAATGTCAAGTATCTTTTCCTTAGACCATGAGATCGTGTAACTCCCGGATACCGTAGGACTGCTTTGGGTATACCAAACGTCACAACGTAACTGGGTGACTATAAAGGTAGACTACGGGTATCTCCGAAAGTGTTTGTTGGGTTGACACGGATCAAGACTGGGATTTGTCACTCCGTATGACGGAGAGGTATCACTGGGCCCACTCGGTAATGCATCATCATTATGAGCTCAAAGTGACCAAGTGTCTGGTCACGGGATCATGCATTACGATACGAGTAAAGTGACTTGCCGGTAACGAGATTGAACGAGGTATTGGGATACCGACGATCGAATCTCGGACAAGTAACATATCGATTAACAAAGGGAATTGTATACGGGGTTGCTTGAATCCTTGACATCGTGGTTCATCCGATGAGATCATCGAGGAGCATGTGGGAGCCAACATGGGTATCCAGATCCCGCTGTTGGTTATTGGCCGGAGAACTGTCTCGGTCATGTCTACGTGTCTCCCGAACCCGTAGGGTCTACACACTTAAGGTTCGGTGACGCTAGGGTTGTAGGGATATGTATATGCAGTAACCCGAATAGTTGTTCGGAGTCACGGATGAGATCCCGGACGTCACGAGGAGTTTCGAAATGGTTCGTAGGTAAAGAATTATATATATGAAGTGCTATTTCGGCCATCGGGACAAGTTTCGGGGTCACCGGTATTGTACCGGGACCACCGGAAGGGTCCCGGAGGTCCACCGGGTGGGGCCACCTATCCCGGAGGGCCCCATGGGCTGAGGTGGGAAGGGACCCAGCCCAAAGTGGGCTGGGGTGCCACTCCCCTAAGGGCCCATGCGCCTAGGGTTGGGGGAAACCCTAAAGGGGGCGCCCCCTTGCTTGGGGGGCAAGCCCCCCACCCTTGGCCGCCGCCCCCCTAGGAGATTGGATCTCCTAGGGCCGGCGCCCCCTCTAGGCCCCCTATATATAGTGGGGTGGATGGAGGACTTCTCACCTTTGCCTTTGGTGCCTCCCTCTCCCTCTCCAACACCTCCTCCTCCTCCATAGAGCTTGGCGAAGCCCTGCCGGAGTACTGCAGCTTCATCACCACCACGCCGTCGTGCTGCTGCTGGAGCCATCTTCCTCAACCTCTCCTTTCCCCTTGCTGGATCAAGAAGAAGGAGACGTTACACTGACCGTACGTGTGTTGAACGCGAAGGTGCCGTCCGTTCGGCGCTAGGATCTCCGGTGATTTGGATCACGTCGTGTACGACTTCCTCATCCCCGTTCTTTGAACGCTTCCGCGCGTGATCTACAGAGTTATGTAGATGCAATCCAATCACTCGTTGCTAGATGAACTCATAGATGGATCTTGGTGAAACCGTAGGAAAATTTTTGTTTTCTGCAACGTTCACCAACAGTGGCATCATGAGCTAGGTCTATGCGTAGTTCTCTTGCACGAGTAGAACACAATTTGTTGTGGGCGTAGACGTTGTCAACTTTCTTGCCGCTACTAGTCTTATCTTGCTTCAGCGGTATTGTGGGATGAAGCGGCCCGGACCAACCTTACACGTACGCTTATGTGAGACCGGTTCCACCGACTGACATGCACTAGTTGCATAAGGTGGCTGGCGGGTGTCTGTCTCTCCCACTTTAGTTGGAGCGGATTCGATGAAAAGGGTCCTTATGAAGGGTAAATAGAAGTTGACAAATCACGTTGTGGCTTTCACGTAGGTAAGAAAACGTTCTGGCTAGAACCCTACTTCAGGCACGTAAAACTTGCAACAACAATTAGAGGACGTCTAACTTGTTTTTGCAGCAAGTGTTTTGTGATGTGATATGGCCAAAGTTGTGATGAATGATGAATGATATATATGTGATGTATGAGATGTTCATGCTATTGTAATAGGAATCACGACTTGCATGTCGATGAGTATGACAACCGGCAGGAGCCATAAGAGTTGTCTTTATTTTTTATATGGCCTGCGTGTCATTGAGAAACGCCATGTAAATTACTTTACTTTATTGCTAAACGCGTTAGCCATAGTAGTAGAAGTAATAGTTGGCGAGCAACTTCATGGAGACACGATGATGGAGATCATGATGATGGAGATCATGGTGTCAAGCCAGTGACAAGATGATCATGGAGCCACAAGATGGAGATCAAAGGAGCTATGTGATATTGGCCATATCATGTCACTATTATTATTTGATTGCATGTGATGTTTATCATGTTTTGCATCTTGTTTACTTAGAACGACGGTAGTAAATAAGATGATCCCTCATAATAATTTCAAGAAAGTGTTCCCCCTAACTGTGCACCGTTGCGACAGTTCATTGTTTCGAAGCACCACGTGATGATCGGGTGTGATAGATTCTAACGTTCACATACAACGGGTGTAAGACAGATTTACACATGCAAACACTTAGGTTGACTTGACGAGCCTAGCATGTATAGACATGGCCTCGGAACACAGAAGACCGAAAGGTCGAGCATGAGTCGTATAGAAGATACGATCAACATGAAGATGTTCACCGATGTTGACTAGTCCATCTCACGTGATGATCGGACACGGCCTAGTTGACTCGGATCATGTTATACTTAGATGACTAGAAGAGGGATGTCTATCTAAGTGGGAGTTCATTGAATAATTTGATTAGATGAACTTAATTATCATGAACTTAGTCTAAAATATTTACAATATGTCTTGTAGATCAAATGGCCAACGTTGTCCTCAACTTCAACGCGTTCCTAGAGAAAACCAAGCTGAAAGACGATGGTAGCAACTATACGGACTGGGTCCGGAACCTGAGGATCATCCTCATAGCTGCCAAGAAAGAATATGTCCTACTAGCACCGCTAGGTGACCCACCCGTTCCACAGAACCAAGACATTATGAACGCTTGGCAGACACGTGCTGATGACTACTCCCTCGTTCAGTGCGGCATGCTTTACAGCTTAGAGTCGGGGCTCCAAAAGCGTTTTGAGAGACATGGAGCATATGAGATGTTCAAAGAGCTGAAAATGGTTTTTCAAGCTCATGCCCGGGTCGAGAGATATGAAGTCTCCGACAAATTCTTCAGCTGTAAGATGGAGGAAAATAGTTCTGTCAGTGAGCACATACTCACTATGTCTGGGTTACATAACCGCTTGACTCAGCTGGGAGTTAATCTCCCGGATGACGCGGTCATTGACAGAATCCTCCAGTCGCTTCCACCAAGCTACAAGAGCTTCGTGATGAACTTCAATATGCAGGGGATGGAAAAGACCATTCCTGAAGTATTTGCAATGCTGAAATCAGCAGAGGTAGAAGTCAAAAAGGAACATCAAGTGTTGATGGTGAATAAAACCACTAAGTTCAAGAAGGGCAAGGGTAAGAAGAACTTCAAGAAGGATGGCAAGGGAGTTGCCGTGCCCGGTAAGCAAGCTACCAGGAAGAAGCCAAAGAATGGACCCAAGCCCGAGACTGAGTGCTTTTATTGCAAGGGAAGTGGTCACTGGAAGCGGAACTGCCCCAAATACTTAGCGGACAAAAAGGCCGGCAAAACGAAAGGTATATGTGATATACATGTAATTTATGTGTACCTTACCAGTACTCGTAGTAGCTCTTGGGTATTTGATACCGGTGCAGTTGCTCACATTTGTAACTCAAAGCAGGAGCTGTGGAATAAGCGGAGACTGGCGAAGGACGAGGTGACGATGCGCATCGGGAATGGTTCCAAGGTCGAATGTGATCGCCGTCGGCACGCTGCCTCTTCATTTACCTACGGGATTAGTTTTAAACCTCAATAATTGTTATTTAGTGCCAGCTTTGAGCATGAACATTGTATCGGGATCTCGTTTAATTCGAGATGGCTACTCATTTAAATCCGAGAATAATGGTTATTCTATTTATATGAGAGATATGTTTTATGGTCATGCTCCGATGGTGAATGGTTTATTCTTAATGAATCTCGAGCGTAATGCTACACATGTTCATAGTGTGAATACCAAAAGATGTAAGGTTGATAGTCCCACATACTTGTGGCACTGCCGCCTTGGTCACATAGGTGTCAAACACATGAAGAAGCTCCATACAGATGGAGTTTTAGAGTCTCTTGATTATGAATCATTTGACACGAGCGAACCATGCCTCATGGGTAAAATGACCAAGACTCCGTTCTCAGGAACAATGGAGCGAGCAACCAACTTATTGTAAATCATACATACTGGTGTGTGCGGTCCAATGAGCGTTGAGGCTCGCGGTGGCTATCGTTATGTTCTCACCCTCACTGATGACTTGAGTAGATATGGGTATGTCTACTTAATGAAACACAAGTCTGAAACTTTTGAAAAGTTCAAGGAATTTTAGAGTGAGGTTGAGAATCAACATGACAGAAAAATCAAGTTCCTACGATCAGATCGTGGAGGAGAATACTTGAGTCACGAATTTGGCACACACTTAAGAAAATGTGGAATAGTTTCACAACTCACGCCGCCTGGAACACCTCGGCGTAATGGTGTGTCCGAACATCGTAATCGCACTCTATTAGATATGGTGCGATCTATGATGTCTCTTACCGATTTACCGCTATCTTTTTGGGGCTATGCTTTAGAGACTACCGCATTCATTTTAAATAGGGCTCCGTCGAAATCCGTTGAGACGACACCGTTTGAATTATGGTTTGGGAAGAAACCTAAGCTGTCGTTTCTAAAAGTTTGGGGATGCGATGCTTAGGTCAAGAGACTTCAACCTGAAAAGCTCGAACCCAAGTCGGAAAAATGCGTCTTCATAGGATACCCTAAAGAAACCATTGGGTATACCTTCTACCTCAGATCCGAAGGCAAGATCTTTGTTGCCAAGAATGGATCCTTTCTAGAGAAGGAGTTTCTCTCGAAAGAAGTAAGTAGGAGGAAAGTAGAACTTGATGAAGTATTACCTCTTGAACCGAAAAATGGCGCAACTCAAGAAAATGTTCCTGAGATGCCTACACCGAGTAGAGAGGAAGTTAATGATGATGATCAAGATACTTCTGATCAAGCTCCTACTAAAATTTGAAGGTCCACAAGGACACGTTCCGCACCAGAGTGGTACGGCAACCCTGTCTTGGAAATCATGTTGTTAGACAACGGTGAACCTTCGAACTATGAAGAAGCGATGGCGGGCCCGGATTCCGACAAATGGCTGGAAGCCATGAAATCCGAGATAGGATCCATGTATGAAAACGAAGTATGGACTTTGGCTGACTTGCCCGTTGAGCGGCGAGCCATAGAAAATAAATGGATCTTTAAGAAGAAGACAGATGCGGATGGTAATGTGACCATCTATAAAGCTCGGCTTGTCGCTAAGGGTTATCGACAAGTTCAAGGGGTTGACTACGATGAGATTTTCTCACCGGTAGCGAAGCTAAAGTCCGTCTGAATCATGTTAGCAATTGCTGCATTCTATGACTATGAGATATGGCAAATGGACGTCAAAACGGCATTCCTTAATGGTTTCCTTAAGGAAGAATTGTATATGATGCAGCCGGAAGGTTTTGTCGATCCTAAGAATGCTGACAAGGTGTGGAAGCTCCAACGCTCGATTTATGGGCTGGTGCAAGCATCTCGGAGTTGGAACATTCGCTTTGATGAGATGATCAAAGCGTTTGGGTTTACGCAGACTTATGGAGAAGCCTGCGTTTACAAGAAAGTGAGTGGGAGCTCTGTAGCATTTCTCATATTATATGTAGACGATATACTTTTGATGGGAAATGATATAGAACTCTTGGACAGCATTAAGGCCTACTTGGATAAGAGTTTTTCAATGAAGGACCTTGGAGAAGCTGCTTATATATTAGGCATCGAAATCTATAGAGATAGATCGAGACGCCTCATAGGTCTTTCACAAAGCACATACCTTGATAAGATATTGAACAAGTTCAATATGGATCAATCTAAGAAGGGGTTCTTGCCTGTGTTACAAGGTATGAAATTGAGCTCAGCTCAATGTTCGACCACGGCAGAAGATATAGAAGAGATGAGTGTCATCCCCAATGCCTCAGCCATAGGCTCTATTATGTATGCCATGTTGTGTACCAGACCTGATGTAAACCTTGCCGTAAGTTTGGTAGGAAGGTACCAAAGTAATCCCGGCAAGGAACACTGGACAGTGGTCAAGAATATCCTGAAGTACCTGAAAAGGACTAAGGAAATGTTTCTCGTTTATGAAGGTGACGAAGAGCTCGTCGTAAAGGGTTACGTCGACGCTAGCTTCGACACAGATCTGGATGACTCTAAGTCACAAACCGGATACGTGTATATTTTGAATGGTGGGGCAGTAAGCTAGTGCAGTTGCAAGCAGAGCGTCGTGGCGGGATCTACATGTGAAGCGGAGTACATGGCAGCCTCGGAGGCAGCACATGAAGCAATTTGGGTGAAGGAGTATGCGTCGGGGCCAATCAAACTCTTCTGTGACAACACTGGAGCTATTGCACTTGTTAAGGAGCCCAGGTTTCACAAGAAGACAAGGCACATCAAGCGTCGCTTCAACTCCATCCGTGAAAATGTTCAAGATGGAGACATAGATATTTGTAAAGTACATACGGACCTGAATGTAGCAGATCCGTTGACTAAACCTCTCCCTAGAGCAAAACATGAACACCAGAATTCCATGGGTGTTCGATTCATCACGATGTAACTAGATTATTGACTCTAGTGCAAGTGGGAGACTGTTGGAAATATGCCCTAGAGGCAATAATAAAAGAATTATTATTATATTTCCTTGTTCATGATAATTGTCTTTATTCATGCTATAATTGTGTTATTCGGAAATCGTAATACATGTGTGAATAACAGACACCAACATGTCCCTAGTAAGCCTCTAGTTGACTAGCTCGTTGATCAACAGATAGTCATGGTTTCCTGACTACGGACATTGGATGTCATTGATAACGAGATCACATCATTAGGAGAATGATGTGATGGACAAGACCCAATCCTAAACATAGCACAAGATCGTATAGTTCGTTTGCAAAACTGTAATGCTCGACAAGCAGAAAAAATTATTTTTCCGGACTCATCCCTCAAGACCATCCCTCAAGATTATTTTTCCGGACTCTAACCATATATTTTTCGGCATATTATACATATTTTGTTAGTCCAATCAAAGATCTGAACCCCCAATATCATAAACCCAACCGGAAGTATATACTTATTAGCGTCCCTCTTTGGAACCGGTAATAATTGAGTTCCTCCAACCAGTTTGAGATTGGGGCGCGTTTCTTTGGGTCTCGGGTGCCGATACATCCGAACTGATAAAAATAATTTAGAAATTGCAAAAAAAGTGAAAAAATCATGATTTCCTTAGAACAGACATGATATTGTGTTACACTCATGTGAAAAGATTCACGAATGAATGACTTTCGTGTACTCTGGGCGACAGAAACCAAAATCGACACTATATAAAAGTTACTATTTACGCTTTTATACTCACAAATTTCTCTTTTGCCCTAAAGTCATTCTTTCGCGAAACTTTCTATACGAATATAACAATATATCAAGTATGTTTTCAAAATGTTCTACAATTTTGTGACCTTTTTTTGCAATTTCTAAATTATTTTTTCAGTAATGTGTTTGCTAGTTCTTAGAATATCGCTCATAACATAAATTTTTGTAACCCGATCATCCTTCGTTCACCCCGTTTTATGTATGTTTCCCCTACGTCTACTAGTTTATAATTTTTTCCTCCCACCTATGGTGTTTTCCACCCATTTTGATAACTGGCTCAACAGCCCCATAAAATCTTGTTTTTTTGCAAGCAATCACATTAATAATAACATGCCAGGTAAATAACTGACTAACCTATTAGAAGATTTATGCCCTCATTGCAACGCATGGGCAATTATCTAGTGTGACAATAAAAAAAGGAGATGATACTCGGTACATTCATCATCCAAAGGACACATATAGAGAGTTAGTCAAGACATCAAGGATGCATATGCTATAGAAACGCAAAAAAATCTGACATGGGTAAAAGGGCTTTGTAACGATAATATTGGATAGTAAAAAAATGTATCTAAATAAACATTGGCATGTTCTATCTTTTATATCAAAATAATTTATCAATATTTTTTTAATTTAACCACAAGATGATTTACGACTAAATAAAGAAGTTCAATATAAAATAGGTGATAATTCTATGCACCAAACATATTGACCATATTTGAGCATAATATTTCAAAAGGATGTTTTATGCGCTTTTTAGGTTGCTCTTCCTTATGAGTTTAATTATGACTTTTATTTGACAATAGACCCACAAAATTTAGTAAAGTATCAAAGGGGAGCAATTAAGTAAGGGCAAGGGGCAGTGCTGGGTTTAATATCAAAACTGGTAAAATATTAACATGTTTAGGAATTAGGAATAATTACATTATGTCTTCGTTGGGTCCAATAAATAAGGTCAAAAAATAAACAACCAGAGATAAATAATCTTGAGCAGACATTAGTGGTACGGAAAATAACATATCATGGTATACCTTCAGGGTCAACTTCTTCTAATATATTAGATTGCAACAGAAGTTGCAAAATCCTCATTTCCTTTAAAAACAGCAAGAAGTATACAGTCTAGCTGCAAAAACAACAAAACAGATAATTTTTTTTATCAAATAGCAATAGTCACATTGTGTTTCTGTTGGGTCCAGTGAATTATAAAACACAAACATCAATCATTGCTATTCAAGACAAGTGATACAATAAGGCCAAACTCGTTGGAAACAGTCAAGTAACAAAGATGGAGGTGGACAGATAAACACCCTATCTAGTAGACCGGCACTAGAAAATCAATAGCAGTTTTAATAATGTTCATTTACATTTTCAATGAATACTTGAACCATGCTTTCAATCTCTTGAGCAGTACTGTCCAACTGACCATCTAAGAAGCACAAACTGACTACCAACTTAATAAATAGACATATAAAATGAACGGTAGCTCATAAGTTATAGTCACTTACCAACAGCAAGTTTACTAAGCCCAGGAAGATCAATAAGAGTCGGGTTCACAACTGCAATGATTAAAAGCGTTACGATGCGACAAAAATGAAAAGAACAAACAATATAAGAAAATACATAACAAGGGACAGATACAGTATGGCTATCCTACCAATGACAGAAATAGTCCGTAATAAACTTATAAGCTTCTAAGGTAAATCAGAACACACTTTGCAAGCAACATTTTTTGATATCTAATAATGGAGGTACATAAGACAGTTTGGTATTGAGAGAGCATTAAAGTAACACCATTAAAACAGTTGGCAACATTGCTGTCTGCATATCTTACCATGTGAAGAAAATATGCTTAAATGTATGGGGACAGCTGATATTTGCTTTGAACAACCGACTATCTCCGTCTTCACTTCAGCTGCAACGATAGAGATGTCACCATGAGCCGAGTATCATCACGATAAACTAGAATAAAATGAATAAAAAATAGCGCTTGACAGAATTTCAGGGAAATAGATTTGTGGAATTACCAAAACACGTGTATTTTTTACTTTGCTCATCATGTAAAAACCCAGCATACTCTCTAATTCCATCAATTTTACGAAGCTGCACTATCAGGGGAGGCGCGTGACAATGCCCTTGGGTAGGAAATCTTTTCCAACAAGGCACTCCAGCACTAAAGATTTGTCGGCACCCTGCCATATAATCAGAAGTTTCAAATGTTAGGACAAATACTAGGTACTCAAAAAACAGACAAAATTGTGTGGTTCTTTTAGGCAATCACACCCTCACACTAACCCAATATCTCTATGGGGAACTAAACTGAACTAACAGATTCAAACAAACAATTAACAGCCAGCATAGCATTTCATGCCTCTAGTTGATCCTAAATACCAGATCCAGATGCAACAATAGATCTCTAGGATCTCTAGGCGCGAGATTTAGATGCAACGACAGTTCCCCTAGGCGAGATCCAAGCATATAACCGCGCGTCTCCGGAACTAAACTGTATTGGTTCTCAGTCAGGATCACACAACGACAACGATGAATGCACACACGCGAGAGAGTCACACGTGAATACATAGGAACGGGAGTATTTTTGCGACGCTCTGATTCAGCGTCTTTTCTGTTTCTTTCCTTTATTCGTTTGGAAACAGACTAAGAGCATCTCTAGCAGACCTGTATAATGCCTCGACCCGTAAAATAACCACCAAAATACGGGTCCGTGCAGAAAATGTTGCCCGATCAGACCCCGCAAACGCGTCGGACCCGTAAAAAGTTTTGCAGGGCGCGGCATAATTGTTGGGGAACGTAGTAATTTCAAAAAAATCCTACACACACGCAAGATCATGGTGATGCATAGCAACGAGATGGGAGGGTGTTGTCCACGTACCCTCGTAGATCGAAAGCAGAAGCGTTAGAACAACACGGTTGATGTAGTCGTACGTCTTCACGATCCGACCGATCCAAGTACCAAACGTACAGCACCCCCGAGTTCAGCACACGTTCAGCTCGATGACGTCCCATGAACTCCGATCCAGCAGAGCTTCGAGGGAGAGTTCCGTCAGCACGACGGCGTGATGACGATGATGATGATGATGTTACCGACGCAGGGCTTCGCCTAAGCACCGCTATGATATGACCGACGTGGATTATGGTGGAGGGGGGCACCGCACACGGCTAAAAGATCAATGATCAATTGTTGTGTCTATGGGGTGCCCCCCTGCCCCCGTATATAAAGGAGCTAGGGGGGAGGCGGCCGGCCAGGAGGAGGGTGCGCCAAGGGGGGAGTCCTACTCCCATCAAGAGTAGGACTCCTCTTTTCCTAGTAGGAGTAGGAGAAGGGAAGGAAGGAAGGGAGAGAGAAAGAGAAGGAAAAATGGGGGCGCCGCCTCCCCTCCTTGTCCAATTCGGAGTAGAGGGGGAGGGGGCCAGCGGCTGCCCTGGACACCCCTCCTCTTCTCCCACTAGGGCCCATGAGGCCCAATTAACTCCCCGGGGGGTTTCGATAACCCCCCGGTACTCCGGTATATGCCCGAAACCTCCCGGAACCCTTTCAGTGTCGGAACATAGTCGTTCAATATATCGATCTTTACGTCTCGACCATTTCGAGACTCCTCGTCATGTCCGTGATCACATCCGGGACTCCGAACTACCTTCGGTACATCAAAACATAAAAACTTGTAATACCGATCGTCACAGAACTTTAAGCGTGCGGACCCTACGGGTTCGAGAACTATGTAGACATGACCGAGACACGTCTCCGGTCAATAACCAATAGCGGAACCTGGATGCTCATATTGGTTCCTACATATTCTACGAAGATCTTTATCGGTCAAACCGCATAACAACATACGTTGTTCCCTTTGTCATCGGTATGTTGCTTGCCCGAGATTCGATCATCGGTATCTCAATACCTAGTTCAATCTCGTTACCGGCAAGTCTCTTTACTCATTCCGTAATGTATCATCCCACAACTAACTCATTAGTTACAATGCTTGCAAGGCTTATAGTGACACTACTAGGGAAAAGGCTAGCAGCAGCGCGGGTTTTAGGTGTATCAGTAGCGCGGGGAGTGGCGCTACTAATAAGGCACTACAGCTAACACATAGCAGTAGCGCGTGCTCACCAGCGCTACTGCTACACAAGTGTAGCAGCAATACGTTTAGTGGAAGCTCGCTACTGCTAGTAGCTCTAGCGCGCTTTGCCTGGATGCGCTACTACTATCGCGGCGCTGCTACTAACTTTTATACACTCGCTACTGCTAATTTTAGTAGTTTTTTATTTATTTTTCGGCATATTTGTTTTGTATTTGAACAGGCTTTATAGAAGAATCTTTAGCACATACAAATGTCATCATGATACACATACAAATGCCTGCGAGACCACAAATGTAATCATAGCATATACATACAAATAGTCTCATGATAATCATCATCCAACACAAAGTGGTATCTTGTCATCATCTCGAAAATAGCAATACATGCAAGTCTCGAATACTTGCAACTACAACAACATCATCCATCTAAATAAAGGTATACGCGAGAAGAGCTATCACTATGAGTGAGAGCGGAACTATGCAGTACATGAGGTGGCGGTTACGAGTCCTCTCTCACGCTAGCATGAACCTCAAGTAACTAGCTTCTCCTTCTTGTCTGCTTTTGAAGCCTTTATGGCTGGCGCCCGTGAACCCATTCGCTTGCGCCTGACACTCATGCCACTCGTTGTACACCCCCGGAACCTTCCCTTTGTACACGACATAGCAATTCCATCTCGCCATCAAGAAACTAGGTACCTGTTAGAGATGCATGTTCATGAAGAGGATGTACAATCATATATATGCAACAAAATATACTAGAGCAACACCGAAAAATAAAGGGTTAGCAACTAGATGCAACATACAGTACGTAAATTAATGAACTAGAGGTACGCAGGTCATCGTACGCAAACTAACAAAGTAGCGTTACGCAAGTTTGGCAGGGACCATGGACATCACAAAGTTTCATTGCTACAAAAAGTATACAAGTTCAACCGACACATATCATCATCATCGGCATCATAAATCACTAGAAGTTCCATCCTTCCATATCATCGAGGATGGACCCTAGCTTCTTGGCCGGCGTGAGGTCTAGACGTTGCATGCCTATGCGAGTTCGGACGTCAGCTCGCGATATAGGGCCGTGGTGGAACATCCCCTTCTCATCGACGACTTCTTTCATGATGATCATCGCAATGTCGCTTTGGATGCGAAAGAAGTCATCTCTAAGTTTATAATCCGCTTCTCCATGAGATTCTAGCCACTTGTGGATATGATCATCATTTCTGCTTCTCATGTGAAGCTTTTGGTGATCCGTGTTGAACTGAATCATGAGATGGACGATGTAGAATCCATCCTTCTTGCTTGGTTTTGGGACATGGATGCAGGAGAAGTTAGTTTTATGCGCGGAACCCATCTTCTTGTTCCTTTGTTTCCTGATCTGCACGTGGCCACCTCTAAAGCTGAAGCCTTGGAGAGCATCATCTAGAATATTCATTATGTGGGTGTAGTCTTTTTTCTTGTAGTCTCTGGAAGGGTCAAAATACATGGCGTGGGAGACTTGCGGGTAAAGAACGATAAGGACGGCGCGCCCGTTGCTGCGGGGAAAAGACACCTCAAATTATTCCCCATATGAGAGAGAAGGAATGATTGAAATGTACGGAAGGGTTGTCCGGAACTGACTTACTTTGGATGATAAGGCACGAGGACAATTTCCCGGTCCTTATTCTGTACCATGAAGTTTTGGAGCTACTCCCTAGCAGTTTCACGCTCAAAGTCGTCAAGACTCAAGAAAGACTCGTGCATGTAGTACAGATCCGCCACACAGATTTGCGAGACTTCTTCACTCTTCATGACGGAGCTCATATGTAGCGCAAAAAGGCGGACGATTGTAAAATCGAGCCGCCTTGTTAGAAACATCTCAAAGATATGGTCAAACCGCAGGAAGAACACCTCCGCGGGCCGTGTCTCGACGTAGCACTTCCCCTCAGGCACACGAGCCGCGTATGTCAGATATCCTGGATCCTTTGAGGCTAGTAGGCTTTTCTCAGTCGACAGCACATGGTCGTGCAGTCTCCTGAGATCCCCTGATAGTGCCTCCAGCGGTTTCGGCGGTAGCATCGGCTCGCCCGTGAGATGGAACATGACCGCACCTTTCACGGGTACACGCTCTTCAGAATGCATCGTCTGGCTGCTATGTTCTCTGGCTTGTTTGGAGGCAGCTATCTTCCCCGATCTCTTCCTCTCCTTTTTCTTGGGCACACCTTCCAGACCCTTCCTTAACCCCTGCCCCAATGTTCCCGGGCTAAGTACTGTACGACCCTCGCGCCCGGCTAGTTGAGCCTGTGTTGAGGCGGCATCTTCAGGCGTGTCCTGTGAGGATTTCACGAAGAGAGACTTTTTGCAATCCCTGCTACGACCTTCCTGCCCGGGCATATCATCCATATCCTCATTAGCAAGATGATAGCCCGATTCGTCATATGGTTGACTCATCATATCTATGTCACAGTCATATGTGTTTGTATTGAGGAAATCCATATGGTCGACCTCCGTCTTATCATCCATTCTCTATTCTACATGACAAATTACATCAGCCAGTACTATTTCACCCCCTTCATCATGTCGTCCGCCGCTCTCACCCGGCACTACAGGAGCTGATAATTGCGTAGGCGGGGTGGTGGTCTCCGCACATGCTTGTTGATGTGTGGTTATTGGTGTGCTCTCGGCCGGCTCCAGACGAATAAGATTCTTAGGCCATAGCAGCACCCAACCCTTGCAGCTTCCAATCCACGGCGGCGTCTCGTCGTCCGCTCCCACATGCTGTACTGGAGGAGGCAAATCCTCGTGCCCCGATTTCACACTAGTCAAGCTAACCCTGAAGTGCCCAGCGGGGATCGGCTGGTTGTGGAACGTGGGTTGCGAGGGGTCCATTATCATCCCCTTTCCCACGTCCACTTTCTGGCCTTTGATCAAGTAGAGTATGGTGCACGGGGTTTCTTTCGCCTGCAAACACATATGTCTTTGGCTTAAAACAACCGAAAGGCACAAAAATGGAATATTATATATATATATATATATATATATATATATATATGTTGGTGCGACAGGTAATTACCGTGATGGCGTCGAGCTCAGCCAAAGACGAAGGCCCACCTAGCGCGCTAGAGACTAAGGACGGGCTGCTATGAGCGGGAGCGGCTGCGAGAGGAGGCCCGGTTGCGTGAGCAAGTGATGGTGCGATGGGGTTGTTGTTCATGGAGTTTCTCCCGACGAAACTGGGCAACGGGAAATCATGTACCGTCTTGTCTGGATTTTCCTTCGTCCAGTTGATGATAACTGGAACCAAGTTAGTAGCGAAATCATTTCTGCAGGCAGTTACAGCTGCATTGACTGCCTGCTGTAGCAACTCACATTTGTCCTCGGCTGCTTTTTTCGCGTCCTCAGCTGCTTTTTTTCTCCACCGCAAGCTTCACCTTCGCGTCGATGTCCGCCTGACTAAACTTCTTTTTCTGCTTCTTGGCCTCCGGGCCCTCGTTGTAAAACACCTTCCACGTGGCGCCGTCTCCAGCGCCGTGTACACGACCATATTGCGGCCGCTGGCCCAAAGGGAGTCCCTTAAGTTCGTTCAAGGCCCGGTTGAGAGGGGTGTCCCACTTGGGCCTCATCGGAGAAGTAGGGCTTTCGGCTGCAAGCAGGTGTTGCTTCTCCAGTAGTCTAATCAATTTCCTCGTGATCTTGTCCGTGTAAAAAAACCTTTTTCTCCTTGTCCCACTTGTAGCGGGCCCTGATGAAATCACGCTCCAAGGGGTTGGTGAACTTCGCGAAGGGGTCTGGGAGATCCGCGGCTTCACGTTCCGCGTCCTCCTTATCCCATATGGGCCTTTTACCGAGGTAGCCACGGCTTCCGAGGCGATGCTTCCCCGTGTTCCTTTGCTGAAGGCTCTTGAATTTTGCAGCCTTAGCCTTGGCTGCCTCGGTAGCGCAAGTGTCCTTGAACTTTTTGAACTCCTCTTCCGTAAGTGTCGGATTTTCCTCTAGAATCTTGGACAGGGGTTCATCAGCCTCAATAGCTCGTTTCACCCTCCCTTTCCAGGAGGCCAAATCATTGCTGAACATGCCCATGGCGTAATTGTTAATCTTTTTCATCTTCGGATCATCCCACAGTTGTTCTATGTTATCATCCCGGTCGGGGAACTTGAATCTCTTGTGCAACTTCGTTAGGAGCAACTGCGTCAAATGTTCTTTAGTCCTTAAGTCATCGTCGTTGCTGCTCATGCATTCCCGTAGGATGCATCCTACTTGGTTCCCATAGCACTTGCGAGGTTCTTCCGGCTCTAACGGCTCAAACTTGCCAGGTGCCATCTTTGTGATCACAAGTCGTCCAATCCCTAGTTTGTTAGGTTTTCGTATCCTCTGCTTCTTATGCTTCCTCTTTTCGGTAGCGGCATCGGGGCCGGTACTTTCCCCGCCGGTACCTTCCCCACCGGTCTCGGCGCCGCCATCGGTGCCGGCGCCGTCGGTGTCGATGTCGGCGTCAGTACCATCATCGAGGCCGACCTGCAAACCTTTCTTAGCAGTCAAATAGTCGAGGTACTCTTGTTCACCCTCATAATCCATCTCGTCTGCATCTTGGTCAGAAGGCCCAGTTTCTTCGTTGTTTGACATGTTTCCTATGATTAAGTGTCCTCATTTATTTCTAAAAGTATGAATAAATGAGAAATGACATAAAAAAAGAAATCTATGTGCCAGCACTCGATATGCCAACTATGTAGCACAAATCATGCCTTTATTCACGGGAAATTTCGGCATGACCTTTGCTAAAAAAATGGACATTTCGAGCGCCTGAAATTCACCGGAACGGAAATGAATCAACATTCCGG
>NC_057794.1:15083821-15128939 GCF_018294505.1 Triticum aestivum
GGGGGCGAGCGCCGGGGTCGGGGGCGAGCGCCGGCGCCGGGGTCGAGGGCAAGCGCCGGGGCCGGGTCGGGCGCGGCGGTGCGACGGGGGAAGAGAGAGTGGGGATTTGGGGGGAAATGGCGGGATGAAGCAGGAAGAGTGAGAATTTTGGGTTAAGTGGACGTAGCAGTAGCGCGTTTGGACAAAACACGCTGCTACTACCTTCAGTAGCTGTAGCGGTTTATATCAAATGCGCTACTACTACCTTCAGTAGTTGTAGCGGTTCAGACAAAACGCGCTGCTACTACCTTCGCTACTGCCAGTTTTCCTTTTCCTTTTCCTTTATTTTCTCCCACTTTTATTTCCCGAGAGCAGGGAACGAAGGGAGGGCGATATATATTGCATCATTTGACGGTTAAATATGTATGCAAAATAGGAATATATATATTACATCATTGGACCCATGCATAATAATGACTAAGTATGTATACAAAATAGGAACAAATATATATAGGACAACACTATTCTAATCCCGGGATTAGAATAGTTATTTGGATCACAACGTCCTAGGGAGCCGCGAAGATGATCCCGAACCAGAGCGAGCGAACCGAAGAAGCCCACTGTGAGCGCGAGGAAAAAAAGCCCACCCTGGACCCCTCGTGGCCTCGTCACACACCTCTCGATCCCCACCCGAGCCACCTCCCGACCGCCGCCGCCGCCCACCGCCTACCTGGCGTTGCCTCGCGGGCCGGGATCCAGCCACCGACGAGCGGATCCTTGCTAGCTTGCCGCCGCCACACGCAAGCACCTCACCCCCGAGCCGCCTCCCCACTTTCCCACACGTGGCCGCCGTCCTCCATTGTTGCTTCACCGACGGCCGGCTGCGCCAGGCCAGCGCCGTCCCCAATGGCGCAGCGGCCGAGCACCTCCATTGAACGTGCCGGCGGCTCAGGCCACCCGACCCGGCCCCTCCCTCAAACGCACTGCCCCAACCTTCTCTAACGGAGCCGACGGCGACCACCGGAGCTTTCCTGAGGCGTGTCGCGTGCTCCTGCTAGCCGGGGCTGGGCGCACCTCGTCTGGAAAGAAGAAACTTCACCGAGCATGTGAAGTTCGGCCGGTGAACCTATGCAGTCCGACGGTGCTTGCATGCTTGTATCCGGTAGCATACATTGCGGATGTATCAAAAGGCAAGCACCGATCTCTTTCGTTACTAAACAATAGTGTGTGCTATTTGATGAAATGGATTCACAATGAAGTGGGCAAAATTTCTCGTGTTTAAGTTGAGTCATTGTGGCCTTAATCATCTTGTGCGAGTAGAAAAAATTTGGTTGCTTCACATGTGCCTGCGCGGCTCTGTTGGTGGTTTTCTGCCTGAGGTTGAAGATGACAGGCAACCTGGACTACCAGCCCACGCGCGGATTAGGCGCTGCCTGCAGCTGCAGGAGAGGTTGGCCTACAGTTGGAGGAGGCCCTGGCCTTCAGCTGGCAATTTAGAGGAACTTGCCACTATGAAAATCTGAAAATCTAACTTGACACCATACTTGTTTTTGTTCTTCAGAAGTTCGGGTAGCTAGCTTGCTCACTATGAAAACCTTCTCTGTATGTGCTAATTAGTACGTACTACTAAGCAAAAATAATCTTGTGAAGTGGATGACGCTGGCCATGGGAGATTTTGATGGCACTATAGTGATGACAACCTCCAGCAGTTCGCATATACCCCAGGCCGCAGCCCAGCTTCTCCGTCATTAGCGTGACATGCAACACCACACCACTACAGACACTTCCCTGAATTTACCAATGATTGCTTTATTGCTCATGCGAGACACCGCCGGGGGAGTTTATGGGTGTTGTCACTGGGACGATATGGAGAATGGAGGCATCCAGAACATGACCTAGTGGATAGACTGGAGGAGCAATCAGACACGCCCATGGCGTCTGGACGTAGACGATGGTAGCTCGGCAGCGCTGTGGCCTGCTGCTGCTGGGTGAGTTCGTGTCCTAGCGATGTGTGTATGTGCTGATGGTGTGAGTTCGTGTTGTATATCTGTGCACACGAACAGGAAATGTTTCAGATCTTGTAGCCTGCTCATGTGCACTACAAGTGTTTGTGTTTATGCCCCAAGGAAGAAAACATGTTATTTTTAACCGAGAACATAATTTAAAACACAAACTTGGGCAACCAAGCTATCTATGTTTTCTATCACAAAATAAATCACGCCAAAGCAGATTCAAAACTTCATATATGGATTACAAATTTTGCATGGGGTTCCAGTTTGTTTGTTTGTTGATTCAAAACTTCATGAAGTTCGATGTCTATAAAAAAGGATTTTGAGCAAAGAATGATTTCCCCTATTCAAAAAAATATAGAAGTTCAGATTAAAATAAAAGTGTAGTTTAACGTTAAAAAACTAGAATTTCACTTTAAAAAAATCAAATCCTAGAAGTTCAATTTAGAAAAAATGATCATTTGATTTTCATCGTTTCAAAAAAACCCCAAGAGGTTTAGTTTAAGGAACCTAAGAAGTGCAAACTTAAAAACTCAAAATTTCCTTGGAGCTAAACAAATAAAAAATGAGAACTTCAAAATAAAAAAACAGAGTATCTAGGATTGTCACATATATCCGTTTTTGTTAAATTATCAACGATGAAGTTCAAATTGAGAAGTTAGTCAAATTTGATGTTTATTTAAAAACCAAAAACAATTCTTTAGTCAAAATATAGAAAGGTGAAATTCAAATTGAAATAACAGGGAAGTTCGGAGTTTATTAAAACCTAAGATTTACCTGTTCCGAAAATAAAAAACACAACGCCATTTTTTGCACTTTTAAAAACAACTCATAAACGGAAAAAATGGTTGCTAAAAGTTCAAGTGCTCGGCGAGCAAAAGTTCAAAAAATTCTTGTGAGAGAGGTTCCCCGTGTATTTAGATGTCCAAAATACATCAAAAAATATGTTGTCTTTTGTGTTTTAAAATAATTCTCTCAAACTAGAGAAAATTTCAAAGTGATAACAACTGGAAGTTCACGTACTACATGGTGTGTGTTTCATATAAGAAAAATACAATAAAGTGGAACAGAGTGAAGTTCAAACAGACATGCTCTAGAAGTTCAACTCCTTCACGCAGTGCAAAAAATAGCACGTCAAAAACAGAGTGAAGCTCAAACAGACATGCCCGAGAAGTTCAACTACTTCATGTAGTGCATTTCCATTCGCGATGAAGGCAGAAATCATGATTTCCTCATTTTCTAATTTATTTCAAAATGGCAGGAAGTGAAAGTTCAAGTCCTCGGTCAAATAAAGTTAAAAAAATATTGTGAGATAGGTTTGTACAAAAAGAATATCATTTTTGTAACACTAACGAATGGATGAGAAAATTACAAACGAAAATACGTCACAGAAGATCAACATGAAAACAGCAGGAAGTTCAACTACTATGCTGAATGAATTTCAGACGAAAAACTTTTAAAATCATCGCGAGTATGAAAAGTTTACAGTAGCTTTCCATCGGTATATCAGTTGCTCAATTATGGTGAGTGGATGGAGAGCTACGAGCAGTGGATGGAGAGCTACGAGCAAAAAAAGCACGTGAAAAACAGAGTGAAGTTCAGGTAGACATGCCGAGAAGTTCAAGTTCTTCACGCGGTGCATTTTCAGAGAATCTGTTTCGCGACAAAGGCAGAACGAATGATCTCACTTGTTTTCGAAATTACTTGAAAACGACTAGGAATCAGAGAAAACCATCAACATGAAAAAGTTTTGCATTTTCCGTAGCTTTTTAGCGGTATATTATTTGCCCCATTCCGATAAATGTTGTAAAAATTACAACAAAAACACATTTTTAGCCATTTTCAAAACTGACATAAAATTGTAGATAATTAGGAGAAAAAATATATACACGAAAGTTTTGCATTTGTTCAGGCTTTCCAACGGCGTATCATTTGTTGCATTCGGACTTACGGTTAAATAATCAGCTCGAAAATACGAACTCGGTAAAATTTGTACTATTTTCTAAATTACTTTTAAACCGTTCGAAATTACAAAAAACTTTCAACATGGAAAAGTAGCGCATTTTCATAATCTTTCTAATGCCATATCATTTGCCTCAATTGGATTAGCCGTTCCGAAATGACATCGAAAATACAAAATCGGCTATTCGGTTTATGAAATTTTACGTTTTCCCAAATTACTTTTTAACCATATGGAATTTGAGAAAATTTTCAACATGTGGAATGAGCGGTTTTACAGCAGCTTTCCAACGCCATATTATTTGCCTGATTCCGATGAACGGTTTTGAAATGCGATCGAAAATACGATTCACGTTTTTTGTATGAAGAACAAACGGTTTTCAAAACTGCTCTTAAACCGCTTACATTTTGCCAAAAATTTAACTTGGGTCATGATACTGGTGTCCATAGCTTTCCAATGGTATATCGCAAGACCCATTTGGGCAATGTTGGCGGAAGTTCAACCTAATACTAGGAGAAGTTCAGGTCGAACAACTCAGTCAGTAAAATTGCAAAAAACACAATTTCATCACAACCCGAGAGCAAAATCCGCCAACGAGCGATATTCCTATTTAAAACCGGTATTTAGTTGCTAAAAAACGTTTCTAGATTACACTAACATCATATAGAACACGTCTAACAAGAATAATTCGCGGGGGAAGCCACGGTTGCGAAGATAGCCCGAAGGTCGGGTTCGTACAGAGGGAAGTTCAGGCGCGTTACTCAGGTGTTGGAAATATGCCCTAGAGGCAATAAGAAAAGCATTATTATTATATTTCCTTGTTCATGATAATTGTCTTTATTCATGCTATAATTGTGTTATTCAAAAATCGTAATACATGTGTGAATAACAGACACCAACATGTCCCTAGTAAGCCTCTAGTTGACTAGCTCGTTGATCAACAGATAGTCATGGTTTCCTGACTATGGACATTGGATGTCATTGATAACGAGATCACATCATTAGGAGAATGATGTGATGGACAAGACCCAATACTAAACATAGCACAAGATCGTATAGTTCGTTTGCTAGAGTTTTCCAATGTCAAGTATCTTTTCCTTAGACCATGAGATCGTGTAACTCCCGGATACCGTAGGAGTGCTTTGGGTATACCAAACGTCACAACGTAACTGGGTGACTATAAAGGTAGACTACGGGTATCTCTGAAAGTGTCTGTTGGGTTGACACGGATCAAGACTGGGATTTGTCAATCCGTATGACGGAGAGGTATCACTGGGCCCACTCGGTAATGCATCATCATTATGAGCTCAAAGTGACCAAGTGTCTGGTCACCGGATCATGCATTACGGTACGAGTAAAGTGACTTGCCGGTAATGAGATTGAACGAGGTATTGGGATACCGACGATCGAATCTCGGGCAAGTAACATACCGATTAACAAAGGGAATTGTATACGGGGTTGCTTGAATCCTCGACATCGTGGTTCATCCGATGAGATCATCGAGGAGCATGTGGGAGCCAACATGGGTATCCAGATCCCGCTGTTGGTTATTGGCCGGAGAACTGTCTCGGTCATGTCTACGTGTCTCCCGAACCCGTAGGGTCTACACACTTAAGGTTCGGTGACGCTAGGGTTGTAGGGATATGTATATGCAATAACCCGAATGTTGTTCGGAGTCCCGGATGAGATCCCGGACGTCACGAGGAGTTTCGGAATGGTCCGGAGGTAAAGAATTATATATAGGAAGTGCTATTTCGGCCATCGGGACAAGTTTCGGGGTCACCGGTATTGTACCGGGACCACCGGAAGGGTCCCGGAGGTCCACCGGGTGGGGCCACCTATCCCGGAGGGCCCCATGGGCTGAGGTGGGAAGGGACCCAGCCCAAAGTGGGCTGGGGCGCCACTCCCCTAAGGGCCCATGCGCCTAGGGTTGGGGAAACCCTAAAGGGGGCGCCCCCTTGCTTGGGGGGCAAGCCCCCCACCCTTGGCCGCCGCCCCCCTAGGAGATTGGATCTCCTAGGGCCGGCGCCCCCCCTAGGCCCCCTATATATAGTGGGGTGGATGGAGGACTTCTCACCTTTGCCTTTGGTGCCTCCCTCTCCCTCTCCAACACCTCCTCCTCCTCCATAGAGCTTGGCGAAGCCCTGCGGGAGTACTGCAGCTTCATCACCACCACGCCGTCGTGCTGCTGCTGGAGCCATCTTCCTCAACCTCTCCTTTCCCCTTGCTGGATCAAGAAGAAGGAGATGTTACACTGACCATACGTGTGTTGAACGCGGAGGTGCTGTCCGTTCGGCGCTAGGATCTCCGGTGATTTGGATCACGTCGTGTACGACTTCCTCATCCCCATTCTTTGAACGCTTCCGCGCGTGATCTACAAAGGTATGTAGATGCAATCCAATCACTCGTTGCTAGATGAACTCATAGATGGATCTTGGTGAAACCGTAGGAAAATTTTTGTTTTCTGCAACGTTCACCAACAGTGGCATCATGAGCTAGGTCTATGCGTAGTTCTCTTGCACGAGTAGAACACAATTTGTTGTGGGCATAGACGTTGTCAACTTTCTTGCCGCTACTAGTCTTATCTTGCTTCAGCGGTATTGTGGGATGAAGCGGCCCGGACCAACCTTACACGTACGCTTACGTGAGACCGGTTCCACCGACTGACATGCACTAGTTGCATAAGGTGGCTGGCGGGTGTCTGTCTCTCCCACTTTAGTTGGAGAGGATTCGATGAAAAGGGTCCTTATGAAGGGTAAATAGAAGTTGACAAATCACGTTGTGGCTTTCACGTAGGTAAGAAAACGTTCTTGCTAGAACCCTACTTCAGCCACGTAAAACTTGCAACAACAATTAGAGGACGTCTAACTTGTTTTTGCAGCAAGTGTTTTGTGATGTGATATGGCCAAAGTTGTGATGAATGATGAATGATATATATGTGATGTATGAGATGCTCATGCTATTGTAATAGGAATCACGACTTGCATGTCGATGAGTATGACAACCGGCAGGAGCCATAGGAGTTGTCTTTATTTTTTATATGGCCTGCGTGTCATTGAGAAACGCCATGTAAATTACTTTACTTTATTGCTAAACGCGTTAGCCATAGTAATAGAAGTAATAGTTGGCGAGCAACTTCATGGAGACACGATGATGGAGATCATGATGATGGAGATCATGGTGTCAAGTCGGTGACAAGATGATCATGGAGCCCCAAGATGGAGATCAAAGGAGCTATGTGATATTGGCCATATCATGTCACTATTATTATTTGATTGCATGTGATGTTTATCATGTTTTGCATCTTGTTTACTTAGAACGACGATAGTAAATAAGATGATCCCTCATAATAATTTCAAGAAAGTGTTCCCCCTAACTGTGCACCGTTGCGACAGTTCGTTGTTTCGAAGCACCACGTGATGATCGGGTGTGATAGATTCTAACGTTCACATACAACGGGTGTAAGACAGATTTACACATGCAAACACTTAGGTTTGACTTGACGAGCCTAGCATGTACAGACATGGCCTCGGAACACAGAAGACCGAAAGGTCGAGCATGAGTCGTATAGAAGATACGATCAACATGAAGATGTTCACCGATGTTGACTAGTCCGTCTCACGTGATGATCGGACATGGCCTAGTTGACTCGGATCATGTTATACTTAGATGACTAGAAGAGGGATGTCTATCTAAGTGGGAGTTCATTGAATAATTTGATTAGATGAACTTAATTATCATGAACTTAGTCTAAAATCTTTACAATATGTCTTATAGATCAAATGGCCAACGTTGTCCTCAACTTCAACGCGTTCCTAGAGAAAACCAAGCTGAAAGACGATGGTAGCAACTATACGGACTGGGTCCGAAACCTGAGGATCATCCTCATAGCTGCCAAGAAAGAATATGTCCTACTAGCACCGCTAGGTGACCCACCCGTTCCACAGAACCAAGACATTATGAACGCTTGGCAGACACGTGCTGATGACTACTCCCTCGTTCAGTGCGGCATGCTTTACAGCTTAGAGCCGGGGCTCCAAAAGCGTTTTGAGAGACATGGAGCATATGAGATGTTCGAAGAGCTGAAAATGGTTTTTCAAGCTCATGCCCGGGTCGAGAGATATGAAGTCTCCGACAAATTCTTCAGCTGTAAGATGGAGGAAAATAGTTCTGTCAGTGACCACATACTCACTATGTCTGGGTTACATAACCGCTTGACTCAGCTGGGAGTTAATCTCCCGGATGACGCGGTCATTTACAGAATCCTCCAGTCGCTTCCACCAAGCTACAAGAGCTTCGTGATGAACTTCAATATGCAGGGGATGGAAAAGACCATTCCTGAAGTATTTGCAATGCTGAAATCAGCAGAGGTAGAAGTCAAAAAGGAACATCAAGTGTTGATGGTGAATAAAACCACTAAGTTCAAGAAGGGCAAGGGTAAGAAGAACTTCAAGAAGGACGGCAAGGGAGTTGCCGCGCCCGGTAAGCAAGCTACCGGGAAGAAGCCAAAGAATGGACCCAAGCCCGAGACTGAGTGCTTTTATTGCAAGGGAAGTGGTCACTGGAAGCGGAACTACCCCAAATACTTAGCGGACAAGAAGGCCGGCAAAACGAAAGGTATATGTGATATACATGTAATTTATGTGTACCTTACCAGTACTCGTAGTAGCTCTTGGGTATTTGATACCGGTGCAGTTGCTCAAATTTGTAACTCAAAGCAGGAGCTGTGGAATAAGCGGAGACTGGCGAAGGACGAGGTGACGATGCGCGTCGGGAATGGTTCCAAGGTCGATGTGATCGCCGTCGGCACACTGCCTCTTCATTTACCTACGGGATTAGTTTTAAACCTCAATAATTGTTATTTAGTGCCAGCTTTGAGCATGAACATTGTATCGGGATCTCGTTTAATTCGAGATGGCTACTCATTTAAATCCGAGAATAATGGTTGTTCTATTTATATGAGAGATATGTTTTATGGTCATGCTCCGATGGTGAATGGTTTATTCTTAATGAATCTCGAGCGTAATGCTACACATGTTCATAGTGTGAATTCCAAAAGATGTAAGGTTGATAGTCCCACATACTTGTGGCACTGCCGCCTTGGTCACATAGGTGTCAAACGCATGAAGAAGCTCCATACAGATGGAGTTTTAGAGTCTCTTGATTATGAATCATTTGACACGTGCGAACCATGCCTCATGGGTAAAATGACCAAGACTCCATTCTCAGGAACAATGGAGCGAGCAACCAACTTATTGTAAATCATACATACTGATGTGTGCGGTCCAATGAGCGTTGAGGCTCGCGGTGGCTATCATTATGTTCTCACCCTCACTGATGACTTGAGTAGATATGGTTATGTCTACTTAATGAAACACAAGTCTGAAACTTTTGAAAAGTTCAAGGAATTTTAGAGTGAGGTTGAGAATCAACATGACAGAAAAATCAAGTTCCTACGATCAGATCGTGGAGGAGAATACTTGAGTCATGAATTTGGCACACACTTAAGAAAATGTGGAATAGTTTCACAACTCACGCCGCCTGGAACACCTCAGCGTAATGGTGTGTCCGAACATCGTAATCGCACTCTATTAGATATGGTGCGATCTATGATGTCTCTTACCGATTTACCGCTATCTTTTTGGGGCTATGCTTTAGAGACTGCCGCATTCATTTTAAATAGGGCTCCGTCGAAATCCGTTGAGACGACACCGTTTGAATTATGGTTTGGGAAGAAACCTAAGCTGTCATTTCTAAAAGTTTGGGGATGCGATGCTTATGTCAAGAAACTTCAACCTGAAAAGCTCGAACCCAAGTCAGAAAAATGCGTCTTCATAGGATACCCTAAAGAAACCATTGGGTATACCTTCTACCTCAGATCCGAAGGCAGGATCTTTGTTGCCAAGAATGGATCCTTTCTAGAGAAGGAGTTTCTCTCGAAAGAAGTAAGTAGGAGGAAAGTAGAACTTGATGAAGTATTGCCTCTTGAACCGGAAAATGGCGCAACTCAAGAAAATGTTCCTGAGGTGCCTACACCGAGTAGAGAGGAAGTTAATGATGATGATCAAGATACTTCTGATCAAGCTCCTACTGAAATTTGAAGGTCCACAAGGACACGTTCCGCACCAGAGTGGTACGGCAACCCTGTCTTGGAAATCATGTTGTTAGACAATGGTGAACCTTCGAACTATGAAGAAGCGATGGCGGGCCCGGATTCCGACAAATGGCTGGAAGCCATGAAATCCGAGATAGGATCCATGTATGAAAACGAAGTATGGACTTTGACTGACTTGCCCGTTGAGCGGCGAGCCATAGAAAATAAATGGATCTTTAAGAAGAAGACAGACGCGGATGGTAATGTGACCATCTATAAAGCTCGGCTTGTCGCTAAGGGTTATCGACAAGTTCAAGGGGTTGACTACGATGAGACTTTCTCACCGGTAGCGAAGCTAAAGTCCGTCCGAATCATGTTAGCAATTGTTGCATTCTACGACTATGAGATATGGCAAATGGACGAGAAAACGGCATTCCTTAATGGTTTCCTTAAGGAAGAATTGTATATGATGCAGTCGGAAGGTTTTGTCGATCCTAAGAATGCTGACAAGGTGTGCAAGCTCCAACGCTCGATTTATGGGCTGGTGCAAGCATCTCGGAGTTGGAACATTCGCTTTGATGAGATGATCAAAGCGTTTGGGTTTACGCAGACTTAAGGAGAAGCCTGCGTTTACAAGAAAGTGAGTGGGAGCTCTGTAGCATTTCTCATATTATATGTAGACGACATACTTTTGATGGGAAATGATATAGAACTCTTCGACAGCATTAAGGCCTACTTGAATAAGAGTTTTTCAATGAAGGACCTTGGAGAAGCTGCTTATATATTAAGCATCAAAATCTATAGAGATAGATCGAGACGCCTCATAGGTCTTTCACAAAGCACATACCTTGATAAGATATTGAAGAAGTTCAATATGGATCAATCTAAGAAGGGGTTCTTGCATGTGTTACAAGGTATGAAATTGAGCTCAGTTCAATGTTCGACCACGGCAGAAGATATAGAAGAGATGAGTGTCATCCCGTATGCCTCAGCCATAGGCTCTATTATGTATGCCATGTTGTGTACCAGACCTGATGTAAACCTTGCCGTAAGTTTGGTAGGAAGGTACCAAAGTAATCCCGGCAAGGAACACTGGACAGCGGTCAAGAATATCCTGAAGTACCTGAAAAGGACTAAGGAAATGTTTCTCGTTTATGGAGGTGACGAAGAGCTCGTTGTAAAGGGTTACGTCGACGCTAGCTTCGACACAGATCTGGATGACTCTAAGTCACAAACCGGATACGTGTATATTTTGAATGGTGGGCCAGTAAGCTGGTGCAGTTGCAAGCAGAGCGTCGTGGCGGGATCTACATGTGAAGCGGGGTACATGGCAGCCTCGGAGGCAGCACATGAAGCAATTTGGGTGAAGGACTTCATCACCGACCTAGGAGTCATACCCAATGCGTCGGGGCCAATCAAACTCTTCTGTGACAACACTGGAGCTATTGCACTTGCTAAGGAGCCCAGGTTTCACAAGAAGACAAGGCACATCAAGCGTCGCTTCAACTCCATTCGTGAAAATGTTCAAGATGGAGACATAGATATTTGTAAAGTACATACGGACCTGAATGTAGCAGATCCGTTGACTAAACCTCTCCCTAGAGCAAAACATGATCAACACCAGAATTCCATGGGTGTTCGATTCATCACAATGTAACTAGATTATTGACTCTAGTGCAAGTGGGAGACTGTTGGAAATATGCCCTAGAGGCAATAATAAAAGCATTATTATTATATTTCCTTGTTCATGATAATTATCTTTATTCATGCTATAATTGTGTTATTCGGAAATCGTAATACATGTGTGAATAACAGACACCAACATGTCCCTAGTAAGCCTCTAGTTGACTAGCTCGTTCATCAACAGATAGTCATGGTTTCCTGACTATGGACATTGGATGTCATTGATAACGAGATCACATCATTAGGAGAATGATGTGATGGACAAGACCCAATCCTAAACATAGCACAAGATCGTATAGTTCGTTTGCTAGAGTTTTCCAATGTCAAGTATCTTTTCCTTAGACCATGAGATCGTGTAACTCCCGGATACCGTAGGAGTGCTTTGGGTATACCAAACGTCACAACGTAACTGGGTGACTATAAAGGTAGACTACGGGTATCTCCGAAAGTGTTTGTTGGGTTGACACGGATCAAGACTGGGATTTGTCACTCCGTATGACGGAGAGGTATCACTGGGCCCACTCGGTAATGCATCATCATTATGAGCTCAAAGTGACCAAGTGTCTGGTCACGGGATCATGCATTACGGTACGAGTAAAGTGACTTGCCGGTAACGAGATTGAACGAGGTATTGGGATACCGACGATCGAATCTCGGACAAGTAACATACCGATTAACAAAGGGAATTGTATACAGGGTTGCTTGAATCCTTGACATCGTGGTTCATCCGATGAGATCATCGAGGAGCATGTGGGAGCCAACATGGGTATCCAGATCCCGCTGTTGGTTATTGGCCGGAGAACTGTCCCGGTCATGTCTACGTGTCTCCCGAACCCGTAGGGTCTACACACTTAAGGTTCGGTGACGCTAGGGTTGTAGGGATATGTATATGCAGTAACCCGAATGTTGTTCGGAGTCCCGGATGAGATCCTGGACGTCACGAGGAGTTTCGGAATGGTCTGGAGGTAAAGAATTATATATAGGAAGTGCTATTTCGGCCATCGGGACAAGTTTCGGGGTCACCGGTATTGTACCGGGACCACCGGAAGGGTCCCGGAGGTCCACCGGGTGGGGCCACCTATCCCGGAGGGCCCCATGGGCTGAGGTGGGAAGGGACCCAGCCCAAAGTGGGCTGGGGCGCCACTCCCCTAAGGGCCCATGCGCCTAGGGTTGGGGGAAACCCTAAAGGGGGCGCCCCCTTGCTTGGGGGGCAAGCCCCCCACCCTTGGCCGCCGCCCCCCTAGGAGATTGGATCTCCTAGGGCCGGCGCCCCCCCCGTAGGCCCTCTATATATAGTGGGGTGGATGGAGGACTTCTCACCTTTGCCTTTGGTGCCTCCCTCTCCCTCTCCAACACCTCCTCCTCCTCCATAGAGCTTGGCGAAGCCCTGCGGGAGTACTGCAGCTTCATCACCACCACGCCGTCGTGCTGCTGCTGGAGCCATCTTCCTCAACCTCTCCTTTCCCCTTGCTGGATCAAGAAGAAGGAGACGTTACGCTGACCGTACGTGTGTTGAACGCGGAGGTGCCGTCCGTTCCGCGCTAGGATCTCCGGTGATTTGGATCACGTCGTGTACGACTTCCTCATCCCCGTTCTTTGAACGCTTCCGCGCGTGATCTACAAAGGTATGTAGATGCAATCCAATCACTCGTTGCTAGATGAACTCATAGATGGATCTTGGTGAAACCGTAGGAAAATTTTTGTTTTCTGCAACGTTCCCCAACATCAGGCAGTTCAGGTTGTGATCAGAATATTATTCTGATCCCGTGATCAGAATAGTGTTTATGTGTATATATATTACTTCATTTGACCGATAACATACGGTTCCTCAGCGCTGACGTTTTAGTTTTTGAGTCGGCTTCTTTCCCTTCTTGTTCGTCGAAGAATAATTGAGCCCCTCATTGTGACTTTGCCTTTTCCATGGAGTACGATTTTTCTTAGGTAATGTAGTATTGACTCTTCTTTTGATGTATACATCATCATCGTCATCTTCCCTCATTGGGTTGCCGTACTGATCATAGTCTTCCTCGTTGGCGACTCCACCCATTCCAATGATGTTCCTTTTGCCTCTCCTCACGACAACACGACTGGGATTGCATGGGTCGGTTATGAAGAAGCATTGTGTCACGTGCTTAGCGTGTACCCATGGCTCGTTTTTTGCGATAGCGTTCACGGTAGCGCTCTTGGCGTCGGGTATAGTCATGGTAGTGAAAATCCGGTTTTCTCTTTCGACATTCTTAGCCCATCTTACACGGAACATCATCGTGTTGTGCAGTCCAGAGTAGTCAAGCTCCCAGATCTCCTCGACCCTTCCATAAAATCGTTCACTTGCGCCGTTGTCGCTGCCGGTCATGCATTCCATCGTCACCCCTGAGTTCTGATCATCACTGTCCATATCTTTGGCCTCCGTGTAGAACGTGTATCCATTGATATCATATGCCTGATAGGTTACGAGGTTGGGCAAGGGGCCATGTGCTAAGACGTATATGAGCAATCCGTCCTTAGAGCCCTCCTCCAGGGGATTAGCAATAATATGCTCTTTGAACCAATGCAGGAAAGTGGAGTTGTGCTCTCTAGTAACTTCGGCGTTCATCCTGCATAACCCCCGGTCACGATACTTCTTTGCGATAATTTCTTTGTGCAGTGCCACGAAAGGATCTACCTCGTCTAGGTCTTGTAGCACTACCAAATTTGCTCTGTCAAAGTCGCTGTGTCGATTTGAGTATGCCACGTGCAGTTCCATGCGACCGTTGCAGTGACCATCTCCTTCGAGCCTCCCATTGTGCTTGTTAACGGGCAAACTAACACTAACACCAGGCGGCTGGTCTGCGCCATATAGAAAATTCTCACAGAAAGAGATGCACTCTTGTGTCAAATAGCCCTGGACGATGCTTCCATCCGGACGAGACATGTTACAAACGAATCCTTTGATGATCCCATTCATCCTCTCAAACGGCATCATGTTGTGCAGGAATGACGGCCCCAGGTCTATTATGTCATCCACAATATGGACACACAGATGCACCATCACGTCAAAGAACGCGGGCGGGAAGTACATCTCAAGCTCATTCAGTATCACAACGATCTCTTCCTGTAGCCTTCGGAGCTGCTTCACAATGATCGACTTTCGAGAGATGATGTCGAAAAAGTTGCAGAGACCAATAAGCATGTCACGGATGTGCTTGTCCATTATCCCTCTAAGGGCAACAGGTAGTATCTGCGTCATCATCACATGACAGTCATGAGACTTCATCCCGCTGAACCTTTTCTTGTCCGTGTCTAGATATCTACTTATCTTGCCACAGTAACCGGACTAACTTTGACTCCGGTAAGGCACTTAAAGAATTGATTGATCTCAGCCTGACTTAAGGTGAAGCAAGAAGGGGGCAATAATCCTCTTTCTTTATTTTCTTGCCCTTCTTCTCCCGTGCCTCTGTCTCCGTCTCTGTCTCGTCTGACATTTTACGGGGCGGCATGTGCAGATCTTCCCTGATTTTCAAATCTTGCAAGTCTTTTCTTGCCTTCGGCCCATCCTTGGTCTTATCCGGCATGTTCATCTGTGTTGCGAGCAAGCTCTCAAGGACATTCTTACAGATATGCATTTGGTCAAGGCAATGAGGTGTATCGAGTTTGTGCCAGTACTCCAAGTCCCAGAACACAGACCTCGTCTTCCATACCTTCAGCAGCGGCTCCGGCGCCTTTCTCATCGTCTTTCCCGGCGCGGGGCACTTTTTCCAGTTTTTCAATAGCTCATCAATTTCGGTACCGCTCTGCTTACGTGGAGGTCCTCGATGCTCAGCGTGACCATTGAATAGATCTCCACGGTTTCTCCACGGGTCGTCCTGTTCAAGCCATCTTCGATGCCCCATGTACATGATTTTTCCAGACCCGCCATCTTTCCTTGATGTTAGCTGCTGAGACGTCGTATCATCCATGCACCGCGTGCATCCACAATATCCATGGCACACCTGGCCTGCCACATATCCGTAACCGAGATAGTCATGCACTGTCGTGATCAGCGCGGCTATCATGTTGAAATACTCGCCTTTGCTGGCGTCCAATGTCTTGGCCGGTGTTTTCCATAACGTGTCTAGCTCCTCTTGAAGTAGCCCCAGATACAAATTAATATTATTTCCTGGTTGTTTCGGCCCTTGAATAAGCATGCTCATGTGAATGTACTTCGATTTCATGCACAACCAGGGGGGAGGTTGTACATCCATACAAACACGGGCCATGTGCTATGGTTGGTGTTCTGGTTGCCAAACGGATTCATGCCATCGGTACACGCGCCGAGCACGATGTTCCTTGCATCACATTCAAAATACCGATAGAAGTTGTTCAACGCTCTCCACTGGCTTCCATCCTTCACGTGTCTCAGCTTCGGATCATCTCCATCGTCGGGCTTCTTCCTCTCCGCGTGCCAGAGCATTAGCTTTGCTTCCTTGGGATCTACAAACTACCTCTGGAGACGGGGAATGATCGGTAAGTACCATACAACTTTCTGGGGACATTTCTTCCTGGCCTTCTTGTATCGAGAAGCATTGCACACCGGACAACTTGTTTTTTCCGCGTGCTCCTTCCGATAAATTATGCAATCTTTGATGCATGCATGGTATCTAACGTGTGGCCGATCAAGAGGGCACACGATCTTCTTGGCCTCATCAACACTAGTAGGGCATAGATTACCTGCGGGAAGAACATCCTTTAGGTACTTGAGATGCTCATCGAGGCTAGTGTCAGTCCATTTGTTTTTAGCCTTCGTCTTCAGGAGTTGGAGCATGAAACTCAAGCGGGTCACCTCAGGATTGCAACCATCATACAATGGAGTGTTCGAGTCTACCACCAGTTGCTCCAGCTTAGCCTCCTCTCTAGAAGCAGCTCTCTCAGTACTCGTCTCCTTGCGAAGCAATGCTTGAACATGAGGGTCCCGCACGATTGAACTTAGTACCGACGAACTCTGCTACGTGGAGTCCATGTCGTTCTCTCCACCGCCATGTCCGGCCTCTTCTCCTCCGCCATGTCCGGCCCCTTCTCCGCCGCCATGTCCGGCCTCTTCCCCGCCGCCATTATCGATCATCTCTTTGTCTTGCCCCGTGTCATCATTGCCTGCCCCATCGACATCCTCAACATCGTCATCCTCATCTTCAGTTATCCACCGAGTATAGCCATCCATGAAACCAGTCATGAGCAGGTGCGCTTCGACACGACCATCATCATAGGGGTCGAGCCAAACTATTCCTTTGCATTTTCGACACGGACATAAAACTTTTGGCAGGTTATTTTCTTTCATGTCCTGCACCGCCGACCGCAACCACCTGTCCACCATCGTTCCACTGACCATCATGAACATCTGCACGGTAATAATAAAACAAATTGATTATAAAAATGCGTGCATGCATCAAAGTCATACAAAAATTCGGCATGACCTTCCCTAAAAATAGGACATATATGGATCTAGAGTTTGTCCGGAATTCGCCGAAACGGAAATAAATCGACATTTCGGCAAAACATAGGCAACTCAAAAGTACAATTTGGCGTCAACTCATGCCACACACACAATTTCCATAAACATATCACACACACATAAACATATTTCCATTTCGCAAAAGCATGAAATTTTAATCACCTCTATCTCGAGATTGAGCACACGGTGGAGATGATGTTGTAGGGAGATCAAAAGTGCACAAAGCTCTTCTTGACAAAGATAGATCTAGTTAGGGGGCAAATAGGTCACTTAACTAAATCCTACATCTACCTAGCTACCTAATTTTGGAGGAGACAACTTCAACTAGCGGAGGGGGAAGGAAAAAGAGAAAGGAGATGCATTAATGGAGGTGGTGTAGTTAGGTAGGAGTAATGAAGAGAGAGAAAGGTAGATAGAAGAGGGAGAGTAATGGGGGAGAAGTATTGAGGAAGAAGAAGAGTGAGAGTGGGAGCATGTGGGAGGTAGGGAAAAGGGAAGAGAGGAGGGGGAGGGACGGGTGGGGAAAAGGTGGTGGGTTGGTGCGGATTAGCAGTAGCGCGGGAGTTAAAACGCACTGCTGCTAAGGAAGTAGCAGTAGCGCGCTTTAGGCAACGGCGCTACTGCTAACCAGGACCAAAAAGTGTGCCAATTTGAAATTTAGCAGCAGCAACCTCAGAAAAAGTGCGCTACTACTACATCCATAGCAGAAGCGCGGCTCGCGGCACCGCGCTGCTGCTAAATGGAGTTTGGTGGACACCGCCGGTCGATATTTGTAGCAGCGCGGTTTACACCGAGCGCGCTACTGCTAAAAACTTGTCAGTAGCGAGTTTCTCGCACACGCGCTACTACTAATTAGCAGCAGCGCTCCTTTTTGAGCCGCGCTGCTGCTAAGGTTCTGTGTATTGGCTTTTCCCTAGTAGTGTGATGTGCATTACCGAGAGGGCCCAGAGATACCTCTCCGACAATCGAAGTGACAAATCCTAATCTTGATCTATGCCAACTCAACAAGTACCTTCGGAGACACCTGTAGAGCACCTTTTCAATCAACCAGTTATGTTGTGACGTTTGGTAGCACACAAAGTGTTGCTCCGGTAATCAGGAGTTGCATAATCTCATAGTCATAGGAACATGTATAAGTCATGAAGAAAGCAATAGCAGTATACTCAAACGATCAAGTGCTAAGCTAACGGAATGGGCCAAGTCAACCACATCATTCTCCTAATGATGTGTTCCCGTTTATCAAACGACAATTCATGTCTATGGCTAGGAAACATAACCATCTTTGATCAACGAGCTAGTCAAGTAGAGGCATACTAGTGACACTCTGTTTGTCTATGTATTCACACATGTATTATGTTTTCGATTAATACAATTCTAGCATGAATAATAAACATTTATCATGAAATAAAGAAATAAATAATAACTTTATTATTGCCTTTAGGGCATATTTCCTTTAATCTCCCACTTGCACTAGAGTCAATAATCTAGATTACACTGTAATGATTCTAACACCCATGGAGTCTTGGTGCTGATCATGTTTTGCTCGTAGAAGAGGCTTAGTCAACGGGTCTGCAATATTCAGATCCGTATGTATCTTGCAAATCTCTATGTCTCCCACCTGGACTTGATCCCGGATGGAATTGAAGCGTCTCTTGATGTGCTTGGTTCTCTTGTGAAATCTGGATTCCTTTGCCAAGGCAATTGCACCAGTATTATCACAAAAGATTTTCATTGGACCCGATGCACTAGGTATGACACCTAGATCGGATATGAACTCCTTCATCTAGACTCCTTCATTTGCTGCTTCCGAAGCAGCTATGTACACCGCTTCACACGTAGATCCCACCACGACGCTTTGTTTAGAACTGCACCAACTGACAGCTCCAGCGTTCAATATAAACACGTATCCAGTTTGCGATTTTGAATCGTCCGGATCAGTGTCAAAGCTTGCATCCACGTAACCATTTACGACGAGATCTTTGTCACCTCCATAAACGAGAAACATATCCTTGGTCCTTTTCAGGTATTTCAGGATGTTCTTGACCGCTGTCCAGTGATCCACTCCTGGATTACTTTGGTACCTCCCTGATATACTAATAGCATGGCACACATCAGGTCTGGTACACAGCATTGCATACATGATAGAGCCTATGGCTGAAGCATAGGGAACATCTTTCATTTTCTCTCTATCTTCTGCAGTGGTCGGGCATTGAGTCTGACTCAACTGCACACCTTGTAACACAGGCAAGAACCCTTTCTTTGCTTGATCCATTTTGAACTTCTTCAAAACTTTGTCAAGGTATGTGCTTTGTGAAAGTCCATTTAAGAGTATTGATCTATCTCTATATATTTTGATGTCCAATATATAAGCAGCTTCACCGAGGTCTTTCATTGAAAAACTCTTATTCAAGTATCCTTTTATGCCATCCAGAAATTCTATATTATTTCCAATCAACAATATGCCATCCACATATAATATTAGAAATGTTATAGAGCTTCCACTCACTTTCTTGTAAATACAGGCTTCTCCAAAAGTCTGTATAAAACCATATAATTTGATCACACTATCAAAATGTTTATTCCAACTCCGAAAGGCTTGCACCAGTCCATAAATGGATCGCTGGAGCTTGCACACTTTGTTAGCTCCTTTTGGATCGACAAAACCTTCTGGTTGCATCATATACAACTCTTCTTTCAGAAATCCATTCAGGAATGCAGTTTTACATCCATTTGCCAAATTTCATAATCATAAAATGCGGCAATTGCTAACATGACTCGGACACACTTAAGCATCGCTACGGGACACCCTACATTGAACCTAGTATTTTTCTTGGACATTCTTAAAATCATCCCAATTGATACTTTGAAGGAAAAATTTATTTCAAATCATAATTTGAACAGACTTAAAACTGATACTTTAAGTTTTTAACATAACTAATAAATACATTGTAAATAGTAAATGCTTTCTTTCAAAATCATTTAAAGAATATTTATGGAAACAAATTAAAATCATTATTTAAAACAGTTAATTAAAACTTGTATTTTGGTATTCAAAAAGGAGAAAAATGAAATAAAGAAAAGGAGCTAAACTGGAAAAATAGAAAAGAAAATAAAACACTTAGGTCTTGGCCTAGCTAGGCGGCGACATCACTCCCGTAGGACATGTGTTGGCCGGCCCAAGCGCTCGCAGATTCGAAAAAGTTCTTCACTTTTCAAAAAATAATCATGGATTTGAAAATATTCACAAATTTTCAAAAAAAAACTTCACAAATAAAAACATGCAAAAAAGCGTTCTCTATTTTAGAGGCTCAGCTTCCCAGCCATTTTTTTTCAGTTTTGGGAACCCTCTTGGAGGTGGTGAACCACATTTTTCTTTTTCTTTCTTCTTTTTATCTTCTCTCCTGCTTACTTTTTTCTGTTTCTTTCTATTCCTTTTTCGTTTTCTTTGACTTTTCATTTTCTTAATTTTTTTTGTTTCTTTTTGTCATAGATTAAAAAGGAAGAAATAGAGATTTTTTCAGAATTTTAAAATATTTCATGTTTTTCAGAAATTTCTCATTTATAAATAAATTGTTCATTTTAAGAAAAAGGTTCAGAATTTCCATTTTTTATATCTGTTAATTAATGTCCAGAAAATGCAAATTTTTAGGTTTCAATTTTTGTTTATTTATTAATCATTGTTAAGAAAAACAAAAAATGTTCACAATTAAGGAAAATGTTCGTGTATTTGGAACAATGTTCACAATCCATAAGATGTTCCTTTTCCTAAATTATTTTCTAAATTTAAAAAATGGCCCTATTTTTAATGTTTTTCACAAATTCAGAAAATGTTCCCCGTTTCAAAATTTGTGGAAAAATTTGAGAATTGTTTTGTTAGTTTCAAATAATGTTCGCGCTTTCGAATGTATTGCGGTACCGAAGCTTGTACTGCTGTGTGGTTGAACTCGAGCCCTCCGTGTTGCGAGGACTTGTTGTCTCGAGATTGTAATCCTATTATTACGGAAGAAAACTCTCTTTCGCCCCGCAAAAAAAAGGAAAGGAAGAACAAACAAAGCGGCACCAATAGCTGATAAAAAAAATGGAAAGCTCTGAACTATGCTACTGGACATGATCAACACAGAACTTGCATTGGAATTTTTTCACCCTGTTGTCTGAACTGAACAATGCTACTGAAAATACATCAACACTGAACTAACTGAAATGAGACAACTTCGTGAGCCACAACTCAAGTGGAAAAACAATCAGAAGGAAGGCTCCCCTGCGACTGCAACGACAGAGAGACAGACATGGGAAAGAAGGTACCAGCGACCGGCGGTGATTCCGGCCCCGACGGGAGGGCATGCGCTATCCATCCCTTCCTGCCTCCCTCCAGCTGCTCGCGGATGCACTCCACAGCCTACCCCGCCCGCCTACCTCCACCGCCCCGCCTCCCGCGTCAGCTACGCCCTGACCCTCACTGTTCTGGAGGCAGCACCGATCATCTGCTAGTCGCGGGCATCCAGTGAATTCGAAGCACGCCCGGACCCTCGCTGCTGTGATCCGTCTCCTTCCATTAATCCTGTATATCTCCCAGTGATGATGTCTCAGTCACTGCACGGCAGGTGTTTGACGAAATGACCAAGTAAGATAAGATAGGAGTGGCTTTCACAGTATCAGCTAGTGCTACCATCTGTGTTTTCCTTTCTCTCTGTAATGTACCAACGTGAGTCTGACATTTCAAATCTGGTCTGTGACAGCGCCGCCACCGAGTCAGCTCCACCTTCATGGCGCGCAGATTGTGCTGTGCCGATTTGCTGGAGAAGGACACCTCGGCCTGCTCAAGAAATAATTGAAGCTGCATCCTGTAAGCACTCGGGTTATTTGACGAAATGCGTAGGAGAGCGAAACTGCGGTCGGTCGCAACGACGCCATCTGTGTAACATAACGTAACAACTTGCTTGCATTCACTTCCTTCCTATATTTCTGTTTGTAGATCAATGTCAAGCTGTGAGCTGAAACTATGTGTTTATTGTTACAGTTTAGCGTATGTTCATGATCCCTCAGTTTTGTTGGTATGGTTTCAGGTTCTGTTAAAGTTTAACGTATGTTCATGAACTGAAACTATGCTTTCCCTAGTACTAGTACTCAAAGGCATTGAGTATTCACTACCAAACCGAAATTTTCAAACTGAACGGAGGGATTCTTGGGTTCTTTACCAGTTGCAAAGATGAACGCTAGTGAGTAAAATTAATAGTGTCATTTCCTGAGAAATGCATGAAGGATGGAGAGATGGTAGGTGCCTGGCAGGTGCACGAGGGAGATACAGAGAAATGAGAGGACGTACAATTATTGTCTCTGAATCATTGTCCCTGTATGACCCACTGCACTGAATAATTACATGAGCCAAAAGCACTAGTACTACTCTGAGGCATCGTGGGGGCTCTGTAGCTCTTGACCTGCTGTTGCTGGTCTTCGTCTGCTCTTCATCTCCACCACCGGGTGCTCCCTTGCTCTCATCTCAGTCCTCTCCTCCATTGCGCTGCCTGGAATAAGATCGATCCTCGCCTCCCCCGGCCTCGCCCCTGCCAACTGACTGCTGTTGTTGGCCTTCCTCTGCTCCTCACCCGTGGACATTTTTGGGTATATTTCCTGTCGATTTGTTTCTAGTTAGTTAAAGTAGCAATGCTTGGATCTAAAAGTTATTTGTTCTCCTGCTTGAGATTCTGATCGATTTGTGTTGATTGAATCCAGGGTGGGATCGTGGGGGGCTCTTTATCTATCTAGTACAGTACAGTTGCTGATCTCATCCAACCTCCATGGACATTTGGGGTATGTTTCTTGTCGATTTGTTTCCAGTAAAGTAGCAATGCTTGGGTCTAAAATGTTATTGCTTCTCCTGCTTGACGAGTCTCATTGATTTGCGTTGGCTGAATCCAGGGTGGCAGTTTCCAGTCACTATTCAGAGCACCATGCATCCAAGGCACTGACCCGGCTAGCGGCCTGGTAAAATTTTCCGTCCCATCTTTCTTGATATTCTCTTCATATTAATCTGCTGATTTGCTACATTGTAATTTCTTACTTATTCTTCCAGATCGAGTGAAGCGACCTCCGCCGCCGCATTGTCCCCTATGACGCCGCTGTGTTCTGCTCTGTCGTGAAGTATCAAAGGTGGGCTTGGTGTGGATCTCGCAGTTTGGATTGGCAACTTTGTTCTATAGCTCGTTCAAATTAAAGCTTCACACTGATTGGATTGGGTTACAGCTTGGTATTCATCTATTATGCAGGTTTCCAGTTATTATTTAGAGCAACACGCTCACGGATCTGGCCTCTGGTGCCGCCGCTTCCGCTTCATTGTCCGCCGACCATCCGACGAGGACGCCGCCGCTTCTGCTTCATTGTCCGCCGACCATCCGACGAGGCCGCCGCCGCTGTGTTCTGCTCTGCTGTGAAGCACAAAAGGTGGGGTCTTCCTCTGCTCTGTCTCCAGTCTCAACTGAGTGCTCCCGTCCTCACATCTCAGTCCTCTCCTCCATTGCGCTGCCTCCGAGCTTGCTTGAGAGTATGATTTGTGTTGCTTGATTCAAGAGTGGCAGTGGAACAGCAAGCAAGAACCATACAGTTTCCAGTCGTTCAGAGCACGATGCCTCAAATCCATTGAACCGGCCTGGTAAATTTATCTCATCTTTCTTACTGTTCTGCTCTACTCAAATGTGTCACATCCACACCTTATCAGCTTTTTTTTTTTCAAGGAGGAGGATTTCCCCTGGCCTCTTCATCAAAAATCCACACCTTATCTGCTGATTTGCTAAGTTTTTAGTTTGCAACTCAGTTCTAGAGCTCGATTATAGCTCCCCAAATTCATCGATTTGCAGGTTTCTAGCTGATTGGTGGTAAAGAGAGCTGCTCATGGAGGTCACAACAGGTGCCATGGGCAGCCTGCTCCCCAAGCTGGGCCAGCTGCTCATGGATGAGCACAACCTGCACAAGCGCGTCAAGAAAGACGTCTGCTTTCTCTCCATGGAGCTTGAGAGCATGCATGCTGCCCTCATCAAGGTTGGTGCCGTGCCGCGGGACCAGCTCGACACGCAAGTCAAGCTCTGGGCCGATGAAGTCAGAGAGCTCTCCTACAACATGGAGGATGTCGTCGACAAATTCCTCGTACGCGTCGAAGGTATTCAGCAGCCTCAGGACAACACCGGCAGATTCAAGGAGCTCAAGAACAAGATGGTCAGCTTGTTCAAGAAAGGCAAGAATCACCATCGGATAGCTGACGCCGTCAAGGAAATCAAGGAGCAACTCCAGGAGGTGGCTGCTAGGCGTGGCAGGAACAAGCTCGATGGTATTGCTTTTAATCCCACAGAAGCAATTGCTATAGATCCTCGTCTTCGGGCTTTGTACACAGAAGCGACAGAGCTGGTGGGCATTTATGGGAAGAGGGATCAAGACCTCTTGAGTTTGCTCTCCATTGAGGGTGACGATGCATCTAACAAGAAACTGAAGAAGATCTCCATTGTTGGATTTGGAGGGTTGGGAAAGACCACTCTTGCTAGAGCAGTATACGAGAAGATTAAAGGTGATTTTGATTGTCGGGCATTTGTCCCCGTCGGTCAGAACCCTGATGTCAGGAAGGTTTTTAGGGATATCCTTATTGATCTCGGAATATCCCACTCAGATGTTGTCATGTTGGATGAAAGGCAGCTTATCAACAAGCTTCATGAATTCCTCGAGAACAAGAGGTATGCATCACTTGCAGCAAAAATGATACTACTATGATACTATGTCCGTTTCCTATGCTAGTTGTCCAACTAATGATGTACAAATACATTGTAACCATCACACAAAAGGCCGGTTCAGAATAATTTCTCATTAAGGTCAGTAAGCCGCAAAGGTTATAGGTACTAAGTTTCAAGACTGTATGAGTATATATGTTTGATCCCCCCTCCTTTATCTGAAGAAATAGTAAAATACTTCTCATTGCAGTAATTATAGTGGCTTAAATTTATTGCCATTGGTCTAAGAAATTCATCTCAGCATTGTACATTTCATCAAAGATATAAAGAATGAGCATAATAACAGTTGTACCAAATAATACACCAAAATGGTGCATCGTGCACCAAAGGCTACCCTTTTGCTCTAAATACCCCAGGAAGTTAAATTCGCTCTTCGATGTCACATTATATTTCCCCTTTTCGCCTTGTTTAGAAAATTACTATCAGCAGAATATACTCAAAAGGATAATGTCATTTAAAATTTGAGTCTCCGGGAGGTTCATCAGCGGCCATACAGTATATTGGTGGGCAAATCAGTGCTCCGATCTTTCCAATAGACCTACCTAACCATTGTAATATTTGAAATGTTGATCTTTCTAATAGACCTACCTAACCATTGTAATATTTGAAATGTTGTACTCCCTCCGATACAAAATAAGTGTCGTGGTTTTAGTTCAAACATTTATTTTGGATCAGACGGAGTAACAAATTAATTGTACTTCTATCTATGTCACTGATGCAGCAATTTGCTCTTCGTGTTCTACTCCCTTGAATATTAAATTTGTATTCATTTTATTCATCATCTGATTGTAATGCACAGTTATTAAGATCAGATTGTCAAGATTGAGACGTCTGATTCTTATTAGTTTGTTTCTGAATATGTGCACTTATAGATGTATAGTTCCACCCATATATTTATATGGCCCTCAGCTTTGTTATGTGTATAGACCTTGCACTGATACTCTGAACTAATGTAGGTATCTGGTCATAATTGATGATATATGGGATGAAAATTTGTGGGAAGGCATCAACTTGGCTTTCTCTAACAGGAATAATCTAGGCAGTCGGCTAATCACCACAACCCGCATTGTCAGTGTCTCCAATTCATGTTGCTCGTCGGCTAATGATTCGATTTATGAAATGAAACCTCTTTCTACTGATGATTCCAGAAAGCTCTTCCATAAGAGAATATTTCCCGACAAGAGTGGATGTCAAAATGAATTTGAACAAGTGTCTAAAGATATATTGAAAAAATGTGGTGGGGTACCACTAGCCATCATTACTATTGCTAGTGCTTTGGCTAGTGGCCAGCACGTGAAGCCAAAGCGTGAGTGGGATATTCTGCTCCAGTCCATTGGCTCTGGATTAACAGAAGATAACAGTTTAGAGGAGATGCGGAGAATACTCTCGTTCAGTTATTATAATCTACCCCCCCATCTGAAAACTTGTCTATTGTACCTATGTATATATCCAGAAGATAGAAAGATTTATAGAGATAGACTGATATGGAAGTGGGTGGCCGAAGGATTTGTCCACCATGGAGATCAAGGGACCAGCCTGTTTTTGGTCGGATTAAACTACTTCAACCAGCTCATTAATAGAAGTATGATTCAGCCAATATATGATCATCTAGGCCAGGTATCTGCTTGCCGTGTACATGATATGGTTTTGGACCTTATCTGCAACTTGTCACGTGAAGCAAAGTTTGTTAATGTATTGGATGGCACTGGGAATAGCATATCTTCAGAAAGTAATGTCCGCTGTTTGTCCCTTCAGAATAAAATGGAAGATCATCAAGCCAAGCCTCTCACAAATATCATGAGTATGTCACGAGTGAGGTCAATTACTATCTTTCCTCCTGCTGTTAGTATCATGCCAAGCCTGCCAATGTTTGAAGTTCTGCGTGTACTTGATTTGTCGGACTGTAATCTGGGAAAAAGTAGCAGCCTGCAACTTAACCTCAAGGGTGTTGGACACTTAATTCACCTGAGGTACCTAGGTCTATCAGGTACCAACATCAGTAAGCTCCCGGCTGAGATAGGGAACCTGCAGTTTTTGGAGGTGTTGGATCTTGGAAGCAATTATGGGCTAGATGAATTGCCTTCCACTCTTTTCAAATTGAGAAGATTAATCTACCTAAATGTTGTTCTCAATAAGGTGGTTCCAACTCCTGGTGTGTTGCAGAATCTGACATCCATTGAAGTGTTGAGGGGGATCTTGGTCTCTCTGAACATTATTGCACAAGAGCATGGCAACCTGGCAAGGCTGAGGGAGCTTCAGATTAGCTTCAAGGATGGTAATTTGGATTTGTATGAAGGTTTTGTGTATTCTCTGTGCAGCCTACATCGCATCGAAAGTCTATGTATTAATTGCAATTCGGAAGAAACATCTTTTGAACTGATGGATCTCTTGGGAGAATGCTGGGTGCCTCCTGTACATCTCCGCGAATTTGTGTCAAGAATGCCCAGCCAACTCTCTGCACTGCGAGGGTGGATAAAGAGAGACCCCTCGCATCTCTCGAACCTCTCCGAGTTAATCCTCAGGTCAGTGAAGGAAGTGCAGCAGGAAGACATGGAAATCATTGGGGGGTTGTTGTCCCTTCGTCGTCTCTGGATAACGAGCACCCACCAAACACAACGGCTACTAGTCATCCGTGCAGATGGGTTCCGCTGTATGGTAGTCTTTGAGTTGAATTGTGGATCAGCAGCACAGATAAAGTTTGAACCAGGAGCTTTGCCATGGGCGGAAGCAGTTGAGTTCAGCCTGGGTGTGCGGGTGGCGAAAGAGGATGGTAACTGTGGTTTCGACTTGGGCCTGCAGGGGAACCTGCTCTCCCTTCGGCGGTATGTCCGTGTTCTTATGTATTGTGGTGGAGCGAGCGTTGGAGAGGCAAAGGAAGCGGAGGCTGCGGTGAGGCACGTCCTCGAAGCCCATCCCAACCATCCCCAGATTAATATTTATATGAAGCCGCGTATAGCAGAAGGTACTCACGCTGCACCAACTAATTACTCGTACATGTATGTATGTGTTTTCTGAATGACAGACTGGCCTTATTACTTTCTGCATGGATTTGATCTCTAAATCTCCCAAGGTGATCATGATGACGATTTGTGTAAGGACGTGGTGATGAACTGATTTCTGACGCAAAGCGACTCACATTATATCAGATGTGCTCTCGGTATGTAGTACATATTTGCCTATTCCGTTTTCCATCTTTCTTTCTCCCTGTCTAGAGACAAGCTTTTCATTCCATCGATCATCTACACTCCTTAGCCACTAGTGGCCTATAGAAAATTTAAACAGATTAAGGTGTTTACAAAAATTCTTGGGCATGAGTATCTGATCAGAAAAGTGAACTTGGCACAGTGTATTGTCAAACTTGCCCAATCTCATTTTTGGCAAGGGCTGATGAAAGCTAAGGCACAGAAGGTACACACGGTGGTGTGCAATTTTTTAGAAGGATAGTTGGTAATGGGAAAAGAACTAGATATTGGGGAGATATGTGGACAGTGGATGCTGTTTTAGGTTATACAATTTTTTTGAAGGATAGTTGGTAATGGGGAAAGAGTAGGTAAGAGGGACCATGTTAAAAAACCTCTTATATTTATGTAAGCATATCTCTGTAGCTAGAGTGCTAGGCACTAATTTCACTGCTCTAAAACTTATAAGGAATCTATATGGTGGAACTGCTGTGCTATGGCATCAATTGCTCGCTGATTGTGAAAGTTTTGGTCTGTGGATGGCTTTTAGAGAAAAATGGTTATTTTTCTGTGCATTCTATTTATTTATATAGCTTTGAAATCTCAACAAGTGAAATGACCTTGTTGAAAATTTTGGTATGTAAAAGTTCCACTTATGGTCAACACGTTCCTGTGGTTCGAATTCAGAAATAGTATCTTAACCAGAATAATATGAATCATAGAGGTAGTGTTGTACAGGAAATAATCTTTTTCGCAGTAGAAAACAGTCAGTGGATCATATCTTGTTTAAGTGGATTATATTTTGAACACTGGACACTGCTTTTTTGGTTTTGATACAATTCTTGTTAGCATGGAGGAGTTTGTGATTGGGTGATGAATTTGAGGGGTAAAGATAGGAATCTGGTTTCTGCTGGGGCAGCGGCAGTTATTTGGTCTATTGGGGGAAAAAAGGAATGATGTTTGCTTCAGAAATATTTTCCCAATTGATCCCAGCTGATTAGTTGGTAAAGTTACATATTCGATGTTTTATTGGTCTAGCTGAGAACAAAGTAATCCTATGGTTAACATTCAGGAATAGTATCTAAACCATAGGTAATCTGAATCTTATAGGTAGTGTGATACTTCTTTAAGTGTCCGGTTGCTCGTTATATTTTGAACAATTTGCTGTGTGCTTTTTGTTTTGGTGCAGTTCTTATTAGCAGGAGGGGCAGTGTTTCTGCTAGGCTAGCCACAGTTGGTTAGTATTTTTGGAAAACGAGGAATGATGATTGCTTGGGAAATATTTTCCCTATGGATCCCACCTTATAGTTACTGAAGTTGCATAGTGGATGTTTGGTCTAGCTAACAAAGAATCGACTTTCCCTGAAAAAACAGAACAGAGAATTGACTTGTGCAATATGCAGGTAGCAGTAGCAGGGCGTACAGGTTACTGCTGGTGGCATCCGAGGTGTTTCACAAACGTCGGTGGGCGCCAATTATGCAAAGAATTGAAGAATGAAAAATTTTCAAGCTACGCTGGAAGTTAATTGTGTGCTGAGCTTCTTTTAAATGGCAATCACTTTCAGAAAGAGATTCTTTGGTTTTTGTAATAGACTAAGGTGTTGGAGTGAGTTGATCTCTTACAAGGATAGTTTGTTTTACAATGATAATTTGTTTTAAATGACAGTCGTTGCTTTTATTTGCATGTTGTTACATGGGAGGGCCAGCCCATGTCATGCTGGTGTTTTTTTCCCGCTGAACCGGACAAACCTGAGGGTGTATTATCATATTTGTAATGACTGAAATTTGGGGCTCACCTGAGCCCTTGATTCAAAAAAAAATCTGCCCTTCATTGCGAGATTTGCTCCTTCAGAGAAAATTTTCTAGTTTCCTAAAAAAAAAAGGAATATTTTTGCTAGTTCTACCAACATGTTTCTGCTACATACAACTGAAAAGGGTGTATGTATAATGAAATGCAGTACCAAAAAAACGCTTATGCAGGTCAGCATAGGAACAAAAATGTACTACCAGACAGAGTACGTCGCTGGTACACCAAATCAATGCGTTCTTTTATTTCTCTGTCCTACATCAAAGTTAAAATTGTGTTGATATTTTTAGTGTGGAATGTACTTGATGATAAATCTGGTGAAAGTAATATGGCCTCATACAATTTTGTATAGCCTTGGTCAAACTTGAAAACAGAGCCTTTTTTAGATTATTGAAAACAGAGCTAGGACTTCGATTGATTTGGAACTGAGAGAGTATGTGATCCGTCCTGAAAGAACTAGTGAGTTATATGGAGTAACACACCTGACGGGCATTCTTTGATCCACGGTGCAGAACTGAAACTAATGGACCATAGGTGATGTTTCTTCTTTGATTCGCCCTGATGAAGAACTAATGGTCGAATAGGAACACGGGTGATGAAAACACAGAAGGACAAAAGCCTCCCAGTGTTTGAAGCTAGCTCCTAATGAAGGACAAAAACAGAAGGACAAAAGTCCTACTGTTCGCATAAACAAAAGCCCCTCAGTTCGTTCATGATTCAATTTTGTTCTAAGCTAGCTCCTAATGAGGCCATTGCAGTTCGACGCTGCCAGCTCCCCCTAATGAGGTGAAATGACAGAGGAGAAGCTCACCACTCCAGTTCCTAATGAATAGCTAAACTCCATCAGCACCAGCCGACTGCCTTCGTTACAGTCAAATAAAATTAGGCCTTTGGCATGGATCTTTTGAGTTTAGCACTCTGTTTATTTCCAGGATTCAGTATCACTCCCTAGTTATGAAGACTTTCTTTTGTAATACTGTGTCAGGATTATGTAATACTACATCCTATGGATATTATCTGTCCTTTGCAATATTTTTCTTAGCACTATGCACTGCATCATTTATATAATTCATACCTTACTATGAGCTACTCAGTCAGTTAATCAGTTATGTCAGCCTACAGTGCATGGATAAAATTTCCTATCTGATTATAATGGTCAACCTGCCTGCCCCAAATGCATATTGATACAGACATACTGATGATATTGTTCAGCACCATTTTCATATGCTCAGCAACATATCTATGTAGTCCCCACTACCTGAAGTAGACCACTGAATTTTACAATTTTACTGCACACCTCAAGACCTGAGCGCCGTGTTTGGAGGAATACTCAAGACAAACATAGAAGGAAGTAAGGCGTCAGAAGGATGACCTGGCGCTGAAGCATTGCGTCCAGGACCCCCTCCAGGAAGAAGCTGAACACTTCCTACCATTGTGAGTTTGCTTTTTTTTTGTGTTCTGTTTCCTGTATTGCAGTACTGTTTGCAACGTATTTTGCTGCCACTGCCCAATTACTGGCCTTCAATACTGTAAGGACAAGCAGAGTGACTACACAATTCAAGATTTTGGTGGATTTGGTTGTATTGTAAGGACAGGCAGAATGACTACAGAATTTCAAATTTTTAGTAGCCTTAATTAGTTGTGCAGTACTAGTTACAAATAGTGTGTGTGTGTAGTACCTGAGGGCAGTGTCAGAAAAAATATAATGCTGAACTGGATAGCCTTTCTCTGATTTTAAGTTTCTTTCTAGACAATAAAACATCTATTTATCTGTATGTGATCGTGTCTGAACGAGAGGTACAATCATCAATGGCGTGTAGGTTTTCAGGAGCTTAGCCACAATTTTATCCCAAATTGTAACCACACCACCATCAGTGTTATGGGAATACCTTGAAGTGTATACAGATTGATCAAACACTCAATCTTCTCCCTTCATCTTTCCAGGAGCTCCGGGCGCCACCTTTTCCTCTCTCATTCATCTTTCCTCACCTTGGGGCTGCCAGAAACGAGTTACCTCGAACGCTCCAAGGCTCGAGTCACCGACTCACCGTCACCGCCATCAAGCTCGACTTGTCTCCGCCGCTTCCGCCGCCACCGTTGGTTTCAAGTTGTCTCCGCCACTATCGGTTTCTGCCTCCTCATCGACGTCCACACCTCGTCCCACGGGTTCTACCTCCCCGGTGTTGCCCTCACCAATTCCTAGATGCAATTCATGTAGCAGGCATAAGATACGCTCCTGCATATCTGCATATGGATTTTTCTATGGTTTAAATATGTGGTTTAGTCCAAAAATGGGAAACGGTTTGGATTGGGTTTAGTGCAAAACACCTATAGTTCGGGTTGGATTCTTGCAAAATATTTTTGGATCGGTTTTGTTTCAATGTTGGACATGTAGTTAGGTAGTTTGGTCTAGCTTTACTTTGAATGTCAAAGTATTCCCAAGATTACATCTAGTAGATCAGAGCAAACAATATCCCAACAGCACTTGTAAAAAGCCCTAGTATTCCCAAGCTTACATCATGTATGAAAGTCTCCGTATGTGCAAGTTCACTTTCTTTATAACTCATACAAGGAAAAAGGCTCATCCAAATGTGAAAGATCACCAGATGGCAAGTGAAGAGAGTTCCAATTGACTCCAACAAGGAACTGAAGTGGTTGAGCGAAATCTTAGCAAACATCACCCAACATGGAGATGAAGAGGTCCAGCAAAATCTTAGCCTTTTTATTTTTTTGCCAAGAACTTGGGGAGCTTTATTGCTTTAATAACATACCGTCACAATCTTCCCAGAGTGACCATTGACCAGCGATGCTATACTTACGGGCGGCTTTGTACGGAAAGATTTTACGGGATGACATGGAGGATGTCAGCAGGAAGGCAGTTGAAAAAACCCTGCGGAGGAGATGAGGCACTCAGGGATAGGATTTGAGTGTAGATGAGGTGCGTAGGAAATTGCATGTACAGCTTGCATTTTGGATGATTGACTTCTGCGATAGCAACATTGAGCACTGTAAGTGTAACGTGTTGTGTGTTGACATTATTTCATTTTGTACGAGAATCATGGGAACAGGGCGGAAGCCAGTTGCTATAAAAAATGTATAGCGATCTTGGAAAAAACAAGGTGAATCGAGAGCTGTCAAGAACTCAAGATGAAGATATAACAAGTTACAAGTCAACTTGTAAGATGCATGCATGCGGTGCAAATTGGATAGTGGAAGCCTCCATGATATCATTTTAACACAGTACAGACCAAGACACACTCACCCCTATGAACGTATGCGCGCACGCTCTACCCCTTTGAGTATTTCCAAGAGGCTGAGCTGGCACATTATCTTGAGATTGACCGAAAGGCCTGAAATTGATGGGTGAGAATGGAGAAGCTAGAATTGAGTAATACTACTGCACTGTATGCGGTGAGGAAAGGTTGCAGCATGCATGTTGAACAACTTGATTGTACGACGATTTGCATGCATGTTACCACTGCCTCTCTTGTCGCTTCTAATTACAAGTGCATGCTTGTATCTAATTAAACAGTATGTGCAGAATGGTTCCCTGTCATCATATATCATGATTCAGTTACCCCTCCTAAAGTCAACTTTCCTAACAGTTTCCAATTACAAGTAAATGCCTGTGTCTACTACCTCTAGTTTCCCCCTGCTACAAGTACTTCGGTACAGAGGAGTAATTAAACAGTATGTGCAGAATGGTTTCATGTCATCACATATCATGATTCAGTTACCTCTCTTGAAGTCAATTTTCCTAACAGCTTCTAATTACAAGTAAATGCTTGTATCTAATACCTCTAGTTCTCCCCTTGCTACAAGTATTTCGGTAGAGAGGGAATAATTAAACAGTATGTGCAGAATGGTTCCATGTCATCACATATCATGATTTAGTTACCTCTCTTGAAGTCAACTTTCCTAACAGCTTCTAATTACAATTAAATGCTTGTATATACTACCTCTAGTTTCTCCCGGCTACAAGTATTTCGGTACAAAGGGAGTAATTAGAGTGAATTGCAAAAAACCACCACATTTGAGGCTTCATCTGCGGAAAACCACCAGGTCGCTAATCATTTGCAAAAAACACCGCACATTCAGTAAACATTTTGCAGTTTGCACTGAACAGGTGATTTGGCCCATTTAATCACTTTCTAACATGTGGGGCCAGACTGTAAGGAGCTGACTTGGCAAAATAATCACACACAGACCCCTAATAGATTAAAAAAAGCAATCAGCCCCCTGAACCATGCCCGGCAGAGCCCGGCTCCCGTCGCGGCCGCCAGAAGACGCCCGCTGACCGGGCGGTCGCGGAGACGAGGAGGAGGTGGAGCGAGGAGGAGATGGATAGGAGCGAGCCGGCGAGCGCGGCGCGGTGGCCGACGACGACGGCGAGCAGGCCGGCGCGTCCCCGGGAGAGCGCCATGGCCTCCTGCTTGACGCACCCACGACAGAGCGCCACGACCATTCCTGGCGAGGGTGGAGCGAGGAGATGGACAGGAGTGAGCCGACGAGCATGGCGTGCGCGTCCCCGAGCGTGTCACGGTGGTGGGCATCGACCGCGGGCAGGTCGGCGCGCTCGTGGCACAACCGCACGGCCTCGTGCTCGTCCTCCTGCTGGGCGCGCCCGCGACACATCACCATGACACGCGACGGCTGGATACGTGGTCTGGCATCGCCAGATCCCAGCGGTGGCCTACGGTTCGTGAAGCAGCGGTCGGCGGCGCGCCCTGGATTCAGGCGGATCCGGCGACCCCGGTGCTCGGCGGAGCTAGAGCGGCCCCGCTCGCCGTTGACCTTGTTCGCCTGCCCTGTGCCCGGCGGCAGAAGCATCCAAGCCGTGTCGTGAGGACGGCTGGACACATCACCAGGGCGCACCATGCTGGGCAGGTCGGCCACCGCGACGCGCCTTGCCGGCCGGTGTGCCCCCCTGTCGCTGCGCGCGAGGAAGGAGATGCCCTTCGTGGGGGCGGGGGAGGGGCTTGATTGCTTTTTTTTAAGATCCAGGGAGGTACATGTCACTTTGTTGCCAAGTCAGCTCCTTACATTCCGGCCCCACTTGTTAGAAAGTGGTTAAACGGGCTAAATCATCTGATCAGTGCTTTTTGCAAAAGGTTTACTGAATGCGCGGTGATTTTTGCAAATGATTAGTGACCTGGTGTTTTTCCGCATATGAAGCCCTAAATGTGGTGGTTTTTTACAATTCACTCGAGTAATTAAATAGTATGTGCGGAATGGTTCCATGTCATCACATATCATGATTTAGTTACCTCTCTTGAAGTCAACTTTCCTAGCAGCTTCTAATTACAAGTACATGCTTGTATCTAATTAAACAGTATGTGCAGAATGGTTCCCTGCTGTCATCATATATCATGATTCAGTTACCCCTCTTGGAGTCAACTTTCCTAACATATGTATACATGCATGTGTGGTGCAGCGTCTTTGTCTTGATCGACGACTTGACGTCCATGGATGTATCCATGGTGCAACTTACATCCATGTATTGGCACCACGTTAGGTAGCTAGGGTTCCTTGAATCCACGCTGGGTGGCTATATATAGAGAGCAATGTATGCCCCCGTATTGACACCGGTTCACATCATCGCCTCTTCTTTTCTTCACTTGCTCCGGTCATTCCTCTGCCTCCTCGTATATCTGCAAATAGCTTGCCATGACTTCAAGTGCAGCTATTCTCGCCGTTGTCAGCGTGCTGGTCATCGGGTCCTTCCTATGCCAGCCGGCGGCGGCGACAGCCTGCCAAGACTGCGCCTCGTCGTGCAGCAGCGTCAACTTCGCCACGCCGACGGGGCCTTGCAGCGGCGCCTGCAGCCCGGAGCCGCAGTGCCTGCAAAACTGCAAGTCCACGGCCCTCGCTAAGTGCACGACCGCCTGCAAAAGCAGCTGCAATGGCAGCTGCTGGTCCGGAAAATGCAACTGCGATCGTGTATGCAGCGACGCCTGCGCCAGCGCCGGGAGTGAGTGCAACAGCAGCTGCATCAACTCGCAGTCGTGCCAGTCTTGCAAGGACATGTACACCCAGCAGTGCACCACCTACTGCAACGCCAACTGCAGCTGAGCAAGCAGGCCATAGCCATACCCACATGTTAGTGCGTGCTTCAGTGTAGATCCTCAATTGCTAACCGATGGAGTGGTGAAATGTATAAGTTCTTTTTTTTATCAAATAAAGGAGTGTCTACGTGATTCTACTTTCTCATGTGAAGTAAGAAAGAAAAATGAATGCCCATATGATGAGCAACAGGTTCTCCCTCCATAAATTATTGATGTTTTTTTGGGAAATAAATTACTGCTGTAATATATACTCCCTCCATTTCTAAATATAAGCTTTTTATAAAAGATTCTAATACGGAATACATACGAAGCAAAATGAGTGAATCCGCACTCTAAAATATGTCTATATACATTTTTATGTTGTATGCATTAAAATCTAAATTTTTTTATATATTTAGGAATGGAGGGAGTATGCATGTTCTAGCATGACTTTGTATATTACTCTTTTTTTTAGGCAAGTGTATAGTACTCTTTGACTAGTACAAAATGGCAATCCTCAGGCGGGCCAGATGCCCAGCCGGAATGGGTGCTAGAGATCGGCCAAAATGGAACAACCGCTTCTGATGTCTACGATGATGTACCGGATTTCCCAGGGAAAAAAAAAACATGATGTGCCCCCCAAATGCACCTAAGATGCACCTTTCGTTTTTCGAATCAAGGAGCCTCTCGCCCCCGATTTCATTAAAATATAGTTGACCGGACCACCTACATTGAAACATCTAGGGCGATGTGGTTCGGGCCAGGCTCGCTAGACCTAATATTGTGAGCATTTTGCTAAAACCATAAACATTTTTAAACTTTCAGTTTATAGTTCACCAACATTTTTCATAATTTTATGTACATTTTAAATCAATGAGTTAGAAAATCAAGAAGTAATTTAAAAATAAATATCTAAAAAATATAGTTAGATTTTTCAGAGCCAAAAGTTGCCTCATTTTATTCGGCTTTTTTAGGGCTTTTCTTAGCAAGCGAACTGCACATCGTTTTCCCCGCCCAGGTGAAGCCGCAGGAGCGCCTTTTGGGCCCAATCCATTACGGAATGTGAACGGAGGAATAACATGCCATTTCCATTTTTCTCGCTTTCTGTTTCATTTTACAGTTTTTTTATTTTGCATTTGTCATTTCTTTTTGGTTATTTTTCCTTCCTCTATCTTTTTTAAACATTTTGTTTCTTTTTTACTTTGTTTTCTCATTTCCTAATTTTAATTTTCATTTTTAAAATTTCACTTTTGTTTCATTTTAAAATTTTGTTGTCCAATTTTATATGTTTTTAGAATAAATTAATATAAATTGATCATTAAAAGTATGTGAGTACTTCTAGAAGTAAATGCACAATTTTCTAATAGTGTAATTTTTTAAAAATATATAAATATAATGCATCATTTTCATGTTTTTGGGTTTTTTTATGGCACGGGTTTTCTTTGCATGGGTGTGGTTGTCTCGGATCAGCTGCATGGCATGGCGTTGGGTTGTACTGTTGGAATCTAAAGGCAATAATAAAATGGTTATTATCATATTTCCTGTTCACGATAAATGTTTGTTACTCATGCTAGAATTATGTTGACCAGAAACTTAAATACATGTGTGAAACTTAAATTGTACTAACTTTTTTTGGTGGTGGTTTGTTGTTGTGTAGATGTTGTTTCAGACTCCTGGTACCTTTGGGCACTGCTGCTCATGCGTGTGCTTTGTATGGCTTTGTTCGGATAGTTTGGTGTCGTTGGGTTCTCGCCCCATGGTAAGTGCCAGATTGTGCGCACTCGCAGTGGGTTTCCAGGCTATGCGTTGAACACTCTTTCCCTTTCTCGCCTCCTGAACCTTTATTCAGACTTATGCGTATTTTCATTATGAAAGTAATGGAAAAGGGATTAGCCTACTTCAAGAAAAGTATTAACTAAATTCTACCAACATGTTTCTGTTACATACAGATGAAAAAGGATGTATATGTCCTCTCAAAAAAAAGGTGTACGCAGCAAATACAGTAACACCATTTGCTCCCACACAAGGTTGGTTTGAAAAAATATATGGTGGTATACACCCAATCAACACGTTCTTTTGTTTCTTTGTCCTAAATCAAACTTTGAAATATGTTAAAATTTACAACATCAGGCACATTTAGTGCGGAATGTACTACTTTGTAATAAATCTAGTGAAAGTAATATGATGTTTTAAATGTTGATACATTTTTGTATAGATTTGATCAAACTTGAAAACAGAGCTAGGACTTCAATTGATTTGGAACTGAGAGAGTATGTGATCCGCCCTGAAAGAACTAGTGAGTTATATCGAGTAACACACCTGATGGGCATTCTTTGATCCACGGTGCAGAACTAAACTAATGGTCCATGGGTGATGTTTCTTCTTTGATCCGCCCTGAAGAAGTTTTTTTTTTAGAAAAGGAGGATCACCCCCGGCCTCTGCATCCGCCCTGAAGAAGTAATGGTTGAAATGGAACAGAAGTATGAAAGCCTCCGGCTGTAGTAAGAATCCTATTGTTCGCATAAACAAAAGCCCCATGGCGCTCAGTTCGTTGCGAATTCACTTCTGTTTGGAGCTAGCAACCGAAAATAAATCTATTAAGTCAATTGCTTTTCCATGTTGGAGATCGATCAGCCATGTATTTTTGTCGTTGTTTGATTTGCACATTGATGGGATCTCAGCCAATAAATACTACGTCAGCACTCATCAGTAACATTTTTTTTTCTTGAGAAAACGCCAAAGCTTTGTGTTTCTATGCATTGATAGAAGAGTTTCTACAAGCCCAAAAAGGAGTCACACCTCAAGATGACAACCCGGCACCTCTAACCTCTAGACACCATATTAGGGCATCTCCAGCCGTTGGCCCCCCAGAAGGGGCAAAAAATCGCCCCCTGGGGGCGCGCCGGCGCTAAACCGCGCACTGGAGGAGTGATGCCCCTCAGTCGCGGCGCTCACATTTTTTTTAAATTCAAATACGGTGCAAACACGACTGAAATTTAACGCAAACATCTGTGAGTTCGTTCAAACTTAAACATATTTTACAAAAAAAGAAAAAAAAACTTCCGCAGGCTACCCCCGCCGTCTCCCTCGCCGCCCGCCTCGCCGCCCGCCCACGCGGTTTACATGCCGAGGAGGCTGTAGAACCGCGTGTAGTCACCGCCGTCGTCGTCGTCGTCGTCGCCGCCCCCGCCTGCGCCTCCGCCGTCCCTGCTGCATCCCTACCCCGGTTGGCGCGGCGGGTTGGACGGTCCTGGGGCGTCGTCGTCGTCGTCGCTGTCGAGGACCACGACGCCGTGCTCGTCCTCGCGCCCACGCTTGCGGGCGGCGATCTCCTCCAGGGCCCGGCGCTGCCGGACCATCTCGTCGCGGAGGTAGTCGTCCCGCGCCCACCGCAGGGCGTCCTCGTCGGAGATGCCGCGCCGGGCTATCTCCTCGTACTCCGCGGGGAGGCCGGGCTCCGGTTTGGGCTCGACGAGGACGAAGCGGCCGGTCGGTGGGGAGGCGTTGGCGCCGATGCGGACGCCGGAGCTGCGCGTGCGGGCACTGACCGGGTGCCCTGGGGCTCCGGCTTGACGGGGCGGAGGCAGGGCGAGCCGCCGGACGACGAGGAGGACCCCCCGGTCTCCATGCGCCTCGGGGTCCAGGAGCTTCCCCGGCGGCGTGAGAAGGACGGGGGAGCGGGGTACTCGAGCCGCGGCGTGTTGCCGCCCTCGATGTACTCGAGGACGGCCTCCAACGTGCGCCCGGGCACGCCCCACCACCGGCGCCGGCCATTGGAGTTGAGCCTGCCGGAGGGCACGACGCCGTTGGTGGCCTCGAGCTGCTCGGCGTGACGGCGGCGGAAGTAGGGCTCCCAGAGCGGGCTGTCGGGGACGTACCGTGGCCACTCCCTCGTCGCCCGCGGCAGGGACGCGCGGATGCGTTCGATCTCCGCACGCCGCGCCGCCCCGGTGGGTGATGGTGGCACCGGCACGCCGCCGGCGTTGATCCTCCACGCGCCGGGCACCCGCATGTCCGGCGGGACCAGGTACCCGACCTCGTAAAGGAGGTGAGCCTCGTCTTCATGGAGATGGCGGCGGCCGAAGCCGTTCGCCGCCGCGCCGTCACCAGGGAAGCGCTCGGCCATGGGTGATGAACTGAAGACGGCGAGAGAGAGGAGAGGGAGGAACGACGACGGCGAGAGAGTGTGATCGCCGAGCACGCTGGTGCGCGTCTTATATAGGCCGAGACGCCACCCGTACGCGTGGCCGCCGTGTGTACGCGTGGCGGGCGAGGGAGGGCGAGGGACGCGCGTCGTCCGGCCTTCACTGCGCCGCCCGTGAGGCATCAATGGCGCAGGCTGACCGGCGCGGCAGCGCGGCAGCTTTGGCATTGATTCGCCGCGGGAAATGAGGCGATGAGGACGACGAAGGTGCGAGAAGAGAGCCGTGTCGCTGACGCGGCGGGCCCGCGGCTTTTTCACGCCAAAAAAGTTCGCCCGGCGCCCCCGGGCGCCCCCCAGCGTGCCGGGTTCGGCCTGGGTCCGCCGGCGCTGTTTTTGGCCCAGGCCGGCGAAAATCGAGCTCCTGGAGGCGCGACTGGGCCGATTTTTTGGCGCCGGCGCAAGAAAAACGTCTGGGGAGGCCTTCCTGGGGCGTGGCTGGAGATGCCCTTACCCCTTGCGCCCATTGGTCGCCCATTGCCCAGCCTCCACCTTGATGTGTCCATTAAGCGAGTCAGGCTGAGTTGGGAGTTGCCGAAGATAATCCTGCTGCGATGCTTCCTAATGCACCAAGCCAACTCATTACAGCTGAGGGCGTGTCTTTACGAGTCGAGGTAGGGATGGAAATTGGAATAACAACAGGGTTGCACCAGTCTGCAAAGTCGTACCCCGCAGCGGGGGACAGGCCACTCAGCAGATCCTGGAGAGAACCTCGTGCCAAGCAGACAGTGATGAGATGGGTCACCGTCTCCTCTGGCTGGTCACATAGCACGCGGGACCAAGCATTCTAAAGGCCTCGACAGGCCAATCACTCGGCAATCCAGTAGCAACCCTTTAGGCAACCCCACGAAGAACTTGACCAAGGGGGAGCCCAAGTTTTCCAGTTCAGCTTCCAAGAGCTTGACCGGCCCACTCCTTGGAAGGTTAGTCGTAACTGCTCCGAGGACGCGCCACGGAAGGACTCCGAGGACGATGATATCAACGATGGCGTCGATTGAGACATGCTTGAGACTAGATCCAAGGATGACTCCCCCAACCTGCTGCCAAGAGAGTGTATGTTGGAGATCGCTGTGGGATTTGTCGCCGACAAAGGTCAGGGATTTCTGCAACTTATGGACCATATGAAAAAGTTAAACAAGGTCAAGATATGGTGTGAGTGTGAAGAAACTGAACAAGGTCAGATTGACATGAATAATCAAATTTCCAAGGCCATCAAAAAGTACATTGAATCCCCTATGGGTGAAAACAACGTTTGCTCCATCTCCCTTAACTTTGAAGCAGTTCCCCAAGGTACTCTGTCTGCTCTAGATCAACTATGTCAGCATTACAGTTCGAGAGCAGGACAAACATATCATCTCAGCTCGCTCAAGCTACAAGGAGACTCAAAGTCAGCCACATTGCCTAAATTGGTTTCCTTGTTTAGTGATCTCACTGAGGGTAAGGTAAGCCTTTCAACATCCATGTCTGTGAAACAGCATCTCTTGCCAGTCCTTAGCAAGATACCTGTTTTGTTGTACCTCAAGATGACTGCCAACAGCATCGACGACGGTTTCGTCATATAATATCGGAAGTTCAGGAGCCTGCACCGCCCATGTCTTGTGCTGAAAGTTGTGGGGACGTCTGTCCTAACAATAGAAGAGGGAGCTCAGCCAGAAATTATGTCTCTCCAACTGATTTGCAAGGAGCTGGTTGGCCTTTCCGGAATCAAAATCACAGACCTTCATGAGCTGAACGAAATTGCTCTCCATCCTGATGTGGCTGGAGAAACAAGAAAAGTGTGGGAAACAGAGGCGAGGAACCACCATAAAAAGGCCAAATGTTTTGGCCATCGCAGATGATTCTGAAGAAACACCAGCTGCAGTTGAGAAGGAACCAGCACAAGAGTATCACATCCGAGAGGAACCACATGCAGTTGAGGAAGAACCACCAGCAACATGCATGCTCTACTGTTTCTGTAGAGGTGGAGCCGGAGAGTAATGCTACAGCTCCCTTCAAATCAGGGCTCGTGGATAATTTCGCTAAAGGAGCCGAGTCGGAGCTGCCTTCATGGCATGCGGCGCAACTACAAAAGGTGGCCTCTTGAGTAAGATGGCAAGGAAGCAAGGGAGTGTGCAGGACCCATGCAACTAATGCATAATTAACGGAGAAGAGCAGGATATCGGTGAGGAAGCTTGAGTTCGCGTCACTTCGATGGGGGGCATCTACCTTCCTGAAATTTGTTGATCCTTTTCTGCTTGGACAGCCCATGGTGATGTTTTAAGGCTGTTTCGGCCATTCATTTATACATTGTATTTATTTCAAATATATTTTTTGGGATATGCTTTGGGCAGTTTCTTCTTCTTTTGTGTTCACAATAATACTTTCCTTTTTGTCCAAACATGGGAGTTATTGGTTAAATTCATGTCATGGCGGTAACCTTAACCTAGACAAGCTACAAACTATGTATCCTCACACCAAATTAATCTACAGATGGAAAAATAGGATGAAAGTAAAGGCAAGGAAGCTGTTGTTACTGACATGTCATTGTTGTGGTCGATTGCAGTTTCTCTCTCCTATGCTTTGTATGGGGGGCGTCCAGGAAGCAGACTCCATTTCTTCCACCAGGATGAGGGCCTGAGGCACCGTCCTCCAGCGACACTGTAGCATTGTCCGGGACGAATCCGCACACCATGACGCCATGGGTAGCTGTAGCCACACGCCATGAAGGTGGCGCCAACTCGGCACTGTCAGTCAACACATTTGAAACGTGAGACGGCAAAATTAACAAAATGTAGATTGCCAGTCACCACAACTGTGAAAGACACTCCTGCTCACTTGGGCATTTCGTGAAACACCTTCGGTGCAGTTCCTGGAACATCACAACCGAGAGGAGAGCGGTGGAAGGAGACGGACCACTGCAGGTAGAGGCAGGGGCGTGCGTGGCAGGGTGGTGAAGCGCGTGCCTTGGATTTGCTCCTTCATCGGCGCTGCTTGGACGCTATGCCCACAGTCCACGATGGACGGAATCCATCTGCCGCCGAGGAAATGATGGCAGCAGCAGAGGAAGCCGAGGATGGCGGCAGGCACCTCAGCGGGCGGTCGACGTCGTCCTCAGGGGGCGCCCGTCTGCGGCCCCTCTGTCGGACCCCAGGTCGACGACGGTGGTAGGTGCTTCTAATTCGTGGGTGGCCAGTGCTCAGAGGAAATTAGGCAGCTGCGTATCATTGAGGTGGCGGCCTGGCCATGGTGCACGGATGAAATCGCGGCCGGTCCACATTGAGCGACCGAACGCTCGGAAAATGAAGAAGCGGCACCCCGTGTCTCCCATTCGGCCAGGTCGGTTCAACGGTGATGACCGTGAAAAAGAACCTCAAGCCCTTTAATCTGATCTCGGTGGTTGTGCATTGCTAGGGAGCTTCAATTTTGTTTGCTTTCGCCGGGTCTCCATTACAGGATACGAATTCTACATTTACGACTGAGTGGATTTCTTCCACGACTTGAATAGGGTATTGTGTGCCATATATTGACACAGAAGAGTATCCTGTAATGTAGAGCCGGCGAAAGCAACCAGTTCTAAAGATAGTTCAACCGATGATGGAGGGAAATTATTGATCAAAATTCAAAAGTCAAGACTGGGCTACAACCAGCACCTGGTATATACGTGTATACACTTCTTGATTCTCTCTGGATTGTCCTTTGGTACGTAGGAATAGCTGCCATGTTTATTAATTCGTTTTGCATGTGTGCTACGCGTACACCGTGAATAGTTTACCAAGTGTAGTAGAGCTGACTTCTTGTAATCACTTAGTATAGTTTTGCAAGGATCACTATGCGTTTTTATACAATGGAATCCTTATCCTGCTATCCATTCTGGTAAGCATTGGCGGCAAGAGAATGAAATATGTGGCTAATATGAACCAACAGTAACGTCATTGCCGACGTATATATTTGAGCTTCTACTAAATCAGAAGCTCTGACTTCAAATGGGAGTGAGGAACAAGTTAGGTACATCATCCTTTTGAAAGTCAATGTGTACCATGACGATGCGTGCAAGGTAGTGGCCAAGCCATAGGTGTAATATCTACCTGTATAAATATATGCCCACCACAAAGCCACACAAACACAGACCTCAGATCCAAGACACCATCCATCAAAACCAACATAGAGCTAGCTAGAATGGCCTCCATTAAGGTGGTTGCCGTGGCCGCCTTTCTTGTGTTGGTCGTCCTGTCTTCTTCCCCATGGCAGGCGGTGGCGCAGATGCAGTGCAGCAGGTGCACCCAAGACTGCAACTCTTCGTGTGATGGCTCTAGTAGCAGTGTGAGATGCAGCAGGACCTGTGCCACCCCGACCTTGGAGTGCGCCAACTGCCAAAGATGCATGAACTCTTGCTTAAGCTACTGCCAATCCACCTGCGTTAATTAGCTGCCGAACCTATATCCCTACCGAAGTTCTTAAAATTTAATAAACGGTTGGAAGATGCGCTTGTATATGTATTATCTTTGAGTGTGAAAGTTGCTTCTGCGTCTACTTGTCCATGTACCGTATTTGTGTGTAATTTGTATTATCTTCGTGTGTGAAAGTTGCATCTGTGTCTACTGTACAGCCTATTGTTCTCCGGTCTCCATTAGCCTTGAAGCAGTTTACTTCACGAATAAAGAAATTCGACGGTAGCAAAGGATTCATATGCTCCCCTCTCATCCATTAGTTTTTCTTCTCATCATATATTGCACTTGCATTATTATAGAGAATACCTCACATGTAAAAAGAAGGGGTAAGAGGGAGCATGTTAAAATTTGCCATTATGTTAATAGTAGTATGCTAAATAAGTAGTGATATATTGATAATTAGTATTTCTATATATTTTTAGTTTTTTTAGACAAACTATATATTTTTAGTGCGAATTAGTATTCCTATTTAAAAGGCCTAATTTTATATATCGCACTGCCA